>NC_083279.1:88354560-88517544 GCF_963506605.1 Zootoca vivipara
TCAGCTTAATTAGGAGCACTGCTGTGCAAACAAGTGTTGGTTATATCAAAAACATCCCCACTTCCAGATTGCAGTTCACGGTAAAAAAAATAAAAATAAATGAAGTTGGGTTCAAAGATAATTGCATTGGACTGTTCGGGAACTGGCTCTTGTTTTCAACTGGGCCAAAGAGCTAAGGACCAGTTCACATGCTGTATTCTCAATACTTTGTCTGCAGAAGGATAGAGCCAGGGTCTGTGCCTCTCAGACTCAAAAGCTCAGCTGTTCTTTATCACTAGAATCAACCCACACAAACTGAAACATGGATATCGCAAGCGCCTTCCCTAAAAGCTCACCCAACGTCCAACCACTTTTAGCAAACCTCTGTTTGGAGCTTCTCTCCTCCTTTGTTAAACACACCTAGAACAATAGAATTACAGAGTGGGAAGGTGCAGGAATCTCGGCTAAATCACCTGTGGCAGATGGCCATCCAAGCTCTGCATAAAAACCTCCAAGGAAGGAGAGTCCACTACGTCTTAGTATCAGAAAGTTCTTCCTGGTGTTGAGTGAGAATCTTCTTTCTTCTAACTTGAATCCATACACCCGGACAACACCATGACTGGCCCCAACAACATCACACATACCATCTCAGGACTATTTAATTGCTCATCTTCTAACATTGTGTAGGCCATCAAATGCCAACAGTGCCCTTCAGCTCTCTATATTGGACAAACAGGCCAAACCCTACGCCAAAGGATAAATGGACATAAATCTGACATCAGGAATTACAAGACAGAGAAACCAGTACCGTAGGAGAACACTTCAATCTCCCAGGACATTCTATACAAGATCTCAAAGTAGCTGTCTAATTACAGAAAAATTTCAGAAACAGACTGGAAAGAGAAGTTGCTGAATTGCAACTCACTACCAAGCTTAAAACCATGGAGAGACCTGGTCTGAATAAGGACATTGGATTCTTATCTCATTATACATGATAAAGTTTCTTTAGCCATCTCACCCCTTGCTTTTTCCTGCAAGGCCAATTGCAGTCGTTAACAGTCCTCAACAGGTTTACCACTCCTATCAGCCAATCACCCATTCCCACCACCCTTCTGAGTAATACCCCACCCCACCCTCTGACTATACATAAGGGTCTGGTGAGTTCAGTTTCAGTGTATCTGAAGAAGTGTGCATTCACACAAAAGCTCATACCTATGACAAACTTAGTTGGTCTCTAAGGTGCTACTGGAAGGAATTTTTCTATTATTTTTTGTTTCGACTACGTAAGACCAACACGACTACCTACTTGTAACTTGAATCCATTGGTTCAAGTCCTACCCTCCAGAGCAGGAGAAAACAAGCTTGTTCCGTCTTCCACGTGACAGTCCTTTAGATATTTGAAGATAGCAATAATATCTCCTCTCAGTCTCCTCTTTTCCAGGCTAAACGTCTTCGACTCCTTCAACCGCTCCTCATAAGGCTTAGTTTCCAGACCCTTGATCATCTTGGTCGCCCTCCTCTGCAGGCGTTCCAGCTTGTCAACATCCTTCTTAAATTGTGGTGCCCAGAATTGGACACAGTACTCCAGGTGTGGTCTGACTAAGGCAGAATAGAGTGGTACTATGGCTTCTCTTGATCTGGACACTAGACTTCTGTTGATGCAGCCTAGAATAGCATTAAGCTTTTTTTGCTGCTGCATCACCCTTGTTAACCGGACCACTTTCCAGGGACCTGCCAAATTGTGGAAGGATCCATTTGCGGTAATTGAACTGTATGATGATTGGGGCACATTTTACAATAAAATCTGGATTGTTGTATTTGAGTCAACAGTGAACTTTTGCATTCTGGGAGCATTTCGCACGCTTCTCCCATATACATGGTTCAAGCTGACTGAGTTGTTTCGGATGTCAAAGACCAAGCGTTTGGGAGTCTGCCACATAACCTGGCTGTGCACAGCACTGAGCAATTGGGCTCCCCACTCTTGACATGTCAGATATATATTATAGAATGTGTGGCAAAAGTGGGGCTGAAGCTGGCACTCTTCCATGGGACCCCACCCCACCAATGCAGCACAAGTTCCTGTTTAAAGGTACTTCTGTCACCCGCCTTAATTAGTCTAGTGGCTTCCATCTCATTTAGATAATGAGTTTTGTGTTCCAGAATGCTGAATGTGGTGTCTCTTTTTCCTTCTGGGCTGCCATGCAGTCCTTAGCCAGGTTGCTCAGCGTCCAGGTTGCTCACCCAGAGTAAGATGGTTTGAGGATATTACACAGATCCTGGTCCAACTGCACTGGCTACCAATTAGTTTCCGGGCCCAATTCAAAGTGCTGGTTTTGACCGATAAAGCCTTAAACGGCTCAGGACCACAATACCTCAAGGACCGCCTCTTTCCATATGAACCTACCTGGACCCTGAGATCATCTTCTGAGGCCCTTCTTTGTATGCCTCCTCCTTGAGAGGAGGTGGCAACGTAAGAACAGGGCCTTCTCTGCAGTGGCTCCCCATCTGTGGAATGCTCTCCCCAGGGAAGTTCACCTGGCACCTTTGCTATACACCTTTAGGAGCCAGGCAAAAACATCCCTTTTTAACCAGGTCTTTGGCCTGACCTGATCTATATCCTATACCCTTTTTAATATGTTGGCTCTTTTCAGGGTTTTTTAAAAATTGTTGTTTGTATTTTGATTTTATGTATGTGATCCTTTATGTGAACCGCCCCGAGACTTTCTGGTATAGGGCGGTATAGAAACAACAACAACAACAACAACAACAACAACAACAACTAGCCCCTACCACCCTGCCCCCCCTACCTGCCAGAGCTTCCCCTTGCATGCCATCAACGAAGAACAGATGGCTTCATTGAAGGTGCTCATTTTAGTTGGGGGATTTTTAGATTTCTCGAGAAGGCTTCCTCTCCCACCGTTTGCCATCCATCCAAAGGAATTCTTCTGCGGGTTTTAACTCGACGTCTTTCGGATGAATCCGTTCCCCAAAGACACGGCTACAGGTTTGGCTCCCTGTTAATCTATGTCATCTCTTTAATTGCTTGTAAGCTATTTCCCTCCCTCTCCGAACTGGAAGAATGCACCGATGTTCCCAAAATGCAAGAAATGTAGTTTAGTGGGAGTGACGCTGCCAGGAGTTCTTGCTTGGCTGTGTTCCCGGCGAATGTAATTTAATAGGTGAGAAGCAAAATGTGTGCGAGAGATAATCGTGTGATAGTCTAAATTTAAATGAGATTGAACAGGAGCAGATTGGGGTTGCTTTTTTTGTTGGAGGGCGGAGGATTCGTTTCCCCCCCTCCCTTCCTCGTCTCAATAGTTTCTGTTTTCCAAAATATGTTGCCCTTGTCTGAGTTATGTTTTGAATACTCTTTTTATGTACAGCATTGCTGTTCTATAGACAGCTTTCTCTATTAGTCCTTCCATGTTCTTTGACCTCATCACCCTCCCCCCACTGCTGTCATGGACGGGGTGTGAATAATAATAAAATTATTATTAAAATTACTGTTATTGAAAAATAAAAGTACAAAGAGACAAGTGCACAGAGTATGATAAGACACACACGTACGCACGCACACACACACAAAAGTAGGAACAAGAAATAGCAACCATGTAGAAAACAAAACAGAAAAAATAATAATATTGTGTGCATTATAGAAAACTTGTTATTGTAGTTACCCGGTCTGGTTAACCCCCATCATGCTTGATGGAAGGCACGTAGGGGAAAGAGGTGTTTCTTAGGGAGCCACACATCTACTCCATGCCATTTGAAGCTAGAAGGTGAAGGGTCATTGGACAACTAGGTATTGGATGATGTCCTCCCATTGCAGTCCTCACAGCCTCCATGCTGCAGGAGCTGATGCTTACAGAACAGGGCAATGGCCCTTTAAGAGAACTGGCAGCTCCTCAGAGTGGGTGGGGTCAGCAGCAAGACCACACTGCCCACACCTTCAGAAGTCCCCGCTCAGGGACAGCCAACGTGGTGCCCTCCGGAAGTTCTTGGACTCTGGCTCCCATGAATCATAGTCAGCATGGCCAACGATGGCTGGGGACGATGGTGGGAGTTGATGTCCGGCAACATTTGGTGGGAATCACATTGTCTACCCCAGTTTTTGCTGCAGAAACAGCTCTTCTTTTGCGAGCGAGAATGCCAGCCAGACACATGCCACCTCCCCCCATGTTCTAATCAATTTCCCGCCCATACTGATTTTCTGTACCCTCCTACAAATAGACTCTTAGCATTATGTGGCCACTGAACATGCCTATTCCTCATTGGCTCTTTTGATTGGGGGAGGGCGGGGTTTTTTGTCCTGTTAGTCCCACCCACCCAGCAATACTCTCCTTGTTCTTCAGTGGTCTTGTCTTGGCTACAATCCATTCAGCAGCCAAGTTGATCTTGATTTTCTTCTTCTTTCCAAATGCCATCCGTTACTTGTAATCGTATCTGTACCTGGAAGCTTTTACGTTTAAAAGTTTATTTTTCTAACTTTTATATGTTTTTTTTAATTTTAAGAAACCATAATGAATGTTGAATTCTATTATATGTTTTCCTCCCTTTATGCTACACGTTTTTCCTCACATGCATGCAATAAATAAGTTTTGCAGCTCATATTACTATAGCTAACGTATTGTCAAAGGGAAGTTTGTTTGAAAGGATTCCACTGTGTTAGGATTATCCCGTAAGGATGACTCATTGGCAAATCTATCTCTTATAAAGGCTTCCCTAATTTCTTCCTGCATGTTGACACACCCATTCATGCATTGTTTATCTGGGTTTCTAAAGCATTTTATTGATTCGCTAAAGTGATGTAATGATGTGCTGGAAAAGCTTAAGAACCGTTAACGATCAAACCAGAAATAGATGCTTCATATATGCATTTGTCAAGAAGGAGAAGGAGAAGAAGAAGAAGGAAGGTCTCCTGGATTCTATACCCATGGGTTAGAGATGGAAGAGAAGTTTGATTTAGTTCACATTTTAATGCAAACCTACCTAGTTCATATATCCTGAAATTGCAAGCTGAAAATTTGCACTTCTCTGAATTGTGTGATGCTCCTTTCCAGCCAAACCATTTGCACAAACATGCATATCCTAGGGTGAAGTGTGCATAAAATTCTACATATTAATGAAAATAAAATATAGAAAACCTCTTTATGTTCAGAAAAAAATGCGTTAGTTGGCATCTGTCTCGAGAGACAATGGAGTGAGTCTCTGGGGATGAAGTCAAACCGCTGTGTTAGCAGCACTGAAGTGACCTCCCTGGATTGCAAGCCTGGGCAGAGTGTATGGAAGTCCTGGGCTGCCCAGATGACAAGACTGCCCCTCTCAGCCTCACTGATGTGGTCCAAAGGAAAAATGTGTCTATTCAAAAAAAAATGCAATTGCAAACAAAAATTTGTATATCGGGAGAAATTTGCACTAAAATGCTGATGCTTTTTCATGAGGTTTTTTTTTAAAAAAATTGCAAACGAAAGCAGTAATGTAGAGAACTAAACTTACAATGGTAAAAATGGGAAACGGGGAGAAACCAAAATGGACAGACCCCCCTCCCACCCCACTGCTAGTTTTTGCAGAGGGTTTTCTATGTACATGTGGTTCCCTTTCATCCTGATGGGTTTTAGCCAATATGTGTCAATCATACTGACAGTGGCATCTTGTTCTTTACGTAACGTCCTTCATCACTTGGACTTCTTTGAAAATTTATCGTTCAATGTGATGAATCTGTTTGGAGGGTGTACAAAATGCCTTATTTGGGGCAAGAGTTTAGAGACCCATCTGCACCATGTTTAAAGCAGTTTCATACCACTTTGAAACAGTCATGGCTGTTTCCTCCAAAGAATAAATCTTGGGTCATTGTTAAGGGGCTGAGAGTTGTTAGGAGACCTCCCTCTTCCCCTCACACAGCTACTATTCCCAGAGTGGTTTAACCAGTGCTCTTTTTCTGGAAAATACAGTTGCCAGAACTCAGCAACATAGCTGCCAAGTACCCCGTTTTCCCCGGGAAACCCCCCGTTTTTTCTTACATTTTCCCGGCGGTCCCCCGTATAATTTCGTCTCCCTTATATTCTCCCTTATATTCTCCTCCCGGCGGCCATTTTTTTTCCTGATTTGCCCATCTATGGGCACCAAAAATGGCCGCCACCGGCTTCGAAAGTCACGTCTACACATGTCCGGAAGTGTGTAGACACAACTTCCGGTGTCGGCGGCAGCCATTTTTGGTGCCCATAGATGGGCAGAGTGACACCGGAAGTTGTGTCTACGCACTTCCGACATGTGTAGACGCGATTTTTGAAGCCAGCGGCAGCCATTTTGGGTGCCCATAGATGGGCAAAGCGACATCGGAAGTTGCGTCTATGCAACTTCCGGTGTCATGCGGCTGCCGGTCCCGGATTCTGCAGTCCGGGACTTGGCAGGTATGCTCAGCACGAACACCTCCCTCTTAGAATTGCAATGGCACCCACCTGAAAAAAGCCTTGGGTTTAACGATCAATCCCTCTTCTCAGGGAATTTCTAGGAACGGTAGCTCTGGGAGGGGAATAAGGGGTCTTCAGGCTGTGGGTAGGGTCTCCTCGCAAGCCACAAAGACTCTCCATGGTGCTCCTCACTTCTGGGTTCCTGGCCCCACATATGTTCATGGTCATGCAGAAGTAGGTCATGTGCGAGTGGGGAATTGCCTGTATTCATACACCAAATCCCCTTTAAGTTCGTGGAAAATTCTGCTTCAACGTGTGATCTTCTGGTTGTCGGCGAACCACTTCAACTTAGGTGTTGCCCGTTGGCTGCGCAAAGCAAGGAGGAGCCAGATCGAATGGTCCCCCCAGCTGACAAGGATTTTACATAGGCTGGAGAGAGAGATCTTAAAGTGGGATCAAAGGGGAGACAGAGTCACTGGGTACCTCGGCTGCTTTCAGCGCCATTAATCATAGGCTATTCTTTTACCTCGGCTTAAGCTCGGCTATTTTCCCCTGGTTTTCATGATCCTTATCGTGTTGCACTCCTAGTGCTTTAATGCATGTTCATCTGCCCCCCCTTTCATTTTACTGCTGCAGCTGGTATCTTTCTCAATAATATTTGAAGGCGGCCACGTAACACCTCAGGCATCTACCAGTCTGACTGAAGGTTAAAAAAAGAAAGGACTCCGTCTGCAGAGAGCCTTTAGTTACCGATGGAGCAAATATTTGGAAGCAAGTTCTGTCAAAGTTGCAACCATTTTGCGGGGATTGAGAGATCTTTTGAAGCTTCCTCTTGACCTCTACATTGTGCCAGGGAGTTGTTTTCCCAACTAATGCTGGCTCTGCAAAAGAAGCAGAATAATGGGGGGAAGGAGGCAATAGAATGGGCCTCACCTCTTCAGGCTACAGGTGGGGAAGATTGTATCTCAGTGGTAAAGCACCTGCCGTGCTTGCAAAATGTCCCAGGTTCAATTTCTGGGATCTCCACATGGGGGTTAGAACAATGCCTAAAGTCTTGGAAAGCTGGTGAATGTGCACCACATTAGCAGGTTATTACGCATATTAACCACTCCACTTACCTTCCTGCATTCAGTAAATACAAAGAGGGGTGGGTCAGAATTGCACTTACTTCAGTAGTGCATTGGATGGGGCACACTGTGAAGCGAATCCTTGGAACTTTCTTCAGAGCAAGGGTGACATCACATCTGCTGGAGTGCCATGTTAACTGATGCACACTCCTTGCTCTGGCAGAGGAACGAGGCGATAATGAGGCTTACGAGTTTGTGACAGATTAGCAGGGAAGGAGGTGGAAAGGCTAGGCACCTGTCGTTGACTGGCTGGATACAGAGGAAGGTGGGAGGCACCAGCTGAGGAACCCCCTAGGGAAGGCTCAGAGCCAGGGGATTGGTGGTGGGACGATGATGAGTGGTCAGAAAGAGAAGGGGCAGATCAGGAGGAGCAGGTGGCAGAAGCAGAAGACTTGACAGGGTTTAGTGAACAGGAAGAGGCTGTGGCAGAGCACAGTTCAGACTCTGAGGCAGAAGCAGAAGCCAGGGAGTCTCCCCCTCCTGCTGCTACCAGCTCCCTTCTCTGCTGGTCTCCTAGAACATTCAGAGAAATTAAACAAGCAGAGCAGAGAGTGGTTGTGTGTAGACACAGCCTGAGGCTGCGTAGGAAAAACCCTGGAGAGGAGGAGTCCATAGTGGGCACTGGGAAGGCGGGGGCCTTCAGTCCTTGCAATTGCTTCATCAGGGCAAGACCTCCCAGAAAGCGTTGGTGAGACCACTAGGCCTGAGCTGTGGTTTGTTTCCTTGAATAAAGAGTTAACTTCACCGGCCTCTGGTGAGTTATGGCTTTGTGGGTGACCTATGCCTGACTCCAGCCCTGACTCCAGCCCTGTGCTCACACTGCCCTAAATCTGCCTCTGTGCTGGATGTAAGACATCAGGCAAGTGTGGGCTGGCTGAGGTCAGGCTGAGAATGGTGGGGCAGTCCCCATTAGCTTCAAAGGGTCAGCATACGCTGGTTAAGTTGACCCCACTGAGATCACGCAGAGTAATTCGCCGGTCGCAAATCAATCAAGTGCACCCATTGTGTCTGAATGCTGGAGAAGGGGCTAAACATGCTTAAGTACAGTGGTACCATGTGTTACGTACTTAATCTGTTGCGGAGGTCCGTTCGTAACAGGAAACCGCTTGTAACACGAGGCACGCTTTCTCTAATGGCGCCTCCCACTCCTGCTGCCCCACCGGAGCGCAACTTCCTCTCGCATCCTGGGGGAAAGGTCGCCACAAGGGGCCTCTACTTCTGGGTTAGCGGAGTGCGCAACCTGCAGCACTCGTAAGGGGGACGGTACGTAACACGAGGTAGCACTGTAATACCAAAAATAGGGAGGAAGATTTCACTCCCACCCATGTTTCCTAAACCAGACCTATTTTGCCAGTAGCTAAGCAGTTTCTTCATCCAGAATCTTTGCAAGCATCAAATGCATTGTTTCGTGGAAAGAGCCTACACTGGAAAGAGCTGAGCATCCTATATGGCAAATATCAAATGCGCCTGTGCTCAATCTATCATCAAAAGCAAGCCTAAGGGAAAATCCTGGAAAGAGGAAAACTCTCTCACAAATATCTACTGTCAAGATCCTTTAATCTCTCCAAGAGCCCTGAGGCTCCTCCAAGTCCGCCAACCACATTTTAGTTTTCAGGAACGATTGTGTATAACTCCTCTCTTTTGCCTCACATTTTCCCCACAGCTTTTCCAAGGCCTTCCCACACATCATAGAAAAAGCAGAAATTACCTGAAGAGAAAGATGGTTGTGGGGAACGCAAAGCGCAGCAGAATATAAAAAAATATCAAGTTCAACGCAAAGTAAGCAATCCTGGTAAACGAAACCTTAAAAAACAGAAGAAGCGGTTATTCCAATCTGGGTTTGCAATTGTGGAGCTATACCTTCCAGTTAATTTTCAGGACTAAGAGGGTGTGATTTGAGAAATGCTCCCTGTGTGAAAGTAATTTCTTGTCCCTTTAGACTCAGGCGAACGTTATACAATAATCTATAACGGAAGAAGTTGCCACCTAGCGCATAGCTATACATTACTGATGATTTAGGAGCCATTCTGCAGGCCCAGGGAATTCTGGGAGCTACACTTCTGCTCAGGAAGCTGAGAATCTCTTAACAGACGTTCGGCGCTACTGCCGGACTTTGAGCCTCAGAAACGTTGCAAGGAGCCATGACAGCTAAACAGATATTAATTTATTGATTTGCCCATTAGTACCTAAAAGGTCTATAAATGACCTACATTTATAAACATAAACCTAACATTGATACACTATAGCATAGAGAAACAGAAGACTTCATATAAGGCATTAATATTTTCATGCAACACCCACACCAGTTACAGCTGCTGAAAGCTTTAAATCAAAATTAGCTCAGCCAAGGTTTGGAGAAAAAAATGTAAGTTTTTTCTTGGTGCCGAATATATGTCACCAGGTGAACTTTTCTGGGAAAAGCATTGCACAAGTGGGGGGGGGGGAGACCTTCTCCCTTGTCATCACCCTCTAAGCCTCTCTCAGAGGAAGTATGTGGAGAAAGGCAATTGATGAAGATCTAAGGGTCCAGATAGCTTGATGAGCAACCAAAATAGTTTTGCAGTGTAGATATGGCCAAGTAGCTTTTCTTGGTCATTCCCCAGGAATAAGCTTTATTGTAAATGTCCACCTACAAGGTTAGGCTTGTAGGAAAAGTTAGTCCCCCCCCACAATAATTCTTCATGCCCAAACTCTATAGGGTTGTTCATACATTACGCTTGGCAAGTGTGCAATCGATCAACCTGTGCACTCAAATAGTTGAGCTGTAGCTCATATGGTTATTCACATGCAATGTTCAATGAGAATACCATCTGTGTACCTGTGGACATATAAGTCAACAAGCATATCCCACTTTTGTGCAAACACGTGTAGATATGTAGAGACAACTGGTAGCTGTGTAACATGGAACAAGCCTCATCTGAGGGCTGCAGACAGGTGTCAGGATTCAACCCTGCCCAGATATGGAAACTGGGTCTTCTTGAAAGGAGGAGGACACTCCACAGATCTTCACTCTGCCAGTGACTTTGAAGGGATGTTGGATTCCTGGCCAGCTCTTGGCCCCTTCCTCAGGTCCCCCATGTGTACAGGACCAGAAGAGATGATGACAAAGCAGCAGTTTCAGAATATGAGGCTACTTGGCAGAAGCACCTACCTGGATCAAGGCCTAGCTGAGAATCAGGAAGGGGTGAGCTCCTGTAGAAGCTCCCAGTATGAGCTACTTCATTTCTGAAGCTTCAGATCTCTTCCAAGCCCCTGCCTTCCTGAACCGAGCAGCCTGTATGTCCTGATGCAATCACATCCAATTTTCCTCATGCCATTACCATCACTGATGGAGGTCACCTCTGAAGCTGCTATTAACAGGATGTGGTGAGACATATGGGCATAAATACTTGAACCCTCCGCCATCCCCCTGCAGCCCAGGCCCAATGTGGGTTTACCTGCAGCTACTTTTAGAAGAAGGAATATATTTTGGGAGTTCAGAGGTTCAGAAAGGGGAAAGCCAACTGAGCAATGGTGTAGGAGCAACTCTTGTGACTTTTTGATCAAAAAATAACTTTGTGATCATTTTGCTTTCTGAAACTTTTCCAGGTGTGGTGGCCAGAACTGCATTTCAAGTGTGCTTGTGCTAGAATGTGTGTGTGTTTTCTAGTTCATCTTCCCTTTTTGTGTGTGTGTGTCTTGCTTACACTAAAAAACTAAAATAAAAATCTACTGCTCTGTGACACCTCCAATTTCACACCGAGGACTCTAAAGACATTTCGGTGTGTTGTGGTTGATGCTGGATAATGATTCCAGCAGTTTGCGTCAAGGTGATAATATTTTCTTCACTCCTTTTTTTTAATCAGCACCATTCATCTGCGTCAACTTGAGTGCCGGGAAAATCACCTTCTATGCAAACCAACCAGGTGGACGTGTTGAAGAACTTTGCTATTTGTACCCCGCCCCCGACACACACTCTCTTTAAATATTTTATTCATGATTTTGGCACTCCTAGCCATGTTTATTTCTATAACCTTCTGCAGTTTCGACACATATGACTAATGGCTCCCCATCAATTAATTGGCCAAACCAGAGTTTTCTGACACATCAGATCCAAGCATCCATTAAGCCAGCCTCTCCCAACCTGGTGCATTCCAGATGTTTTGGGATGCATTTCCCACCAGTCCCAGCCAGTATGGTCAATAGTCAGAGATGGTGAGAACTATGGTTCAACATGACGCTTATAAAGACGTTCCTTTCGATTTTCCAACATGGTGAATTGGAGGGTGACGGCATTTCAGAGAATACTGTATTCTAAATACACTGGCCCCATCCAGGAATTACTATTGTTTCTTCGCCCACTTCTCTCTTTGATTGCTTCCAGGTGATCTCTTTATTAAACGTCCATCCAGATTTTTTTTGCCTTCAGATCAGATGACACTGGCTATTTAATGAGCCTTTATTCTGATTTGTTTGCAGGCAGGGCAGATTATAATTGCACCAAAGCAAGTGTTATCCCATCACTTTCCTTATTGCACAAAGTCCAATAATTTGGATTAGCGAGTTGGCCGCGCAATAGCTCCAAATCAGTATTAACCGTGCAACATGAATTTGCCGAAATCTGATTGAATCCCACCGCAAGAAAATAGTGACAGCCTGGAAGTGCAATATATGTATGTATGTATACATAAGACACATTCATACGATGCATTTAAAGTACTGTGATACTACTTTAAACACCCATGGCTTCTTCAAAGGGATTCTGGGAGCTGCTGTTTGTGAAGGGTGCTGAAAGTTGTTATGAGCTGTCCAATTCCCATCACACAACTACAGTTCCCAGAGTTCCCTGCAAAGAGGCGTTGATTGTTAAGCTATTCTGAGAATTGTAGAACTGTGAGGGGAATTGGGGGGGGGGTGTTTCTCCTAACAACTCTCAGAACCCTTAACAAACTACAGCTCCCAGAATTATTTGGGAGAAGCCTTGACTGTTTAAAGCGCTATCATGAAACTTTAAATGTATAGTGTAAATGAGGCTTCACTGGCTGGGAATAGGTCACCCAGCCTGTGCACTTAACAGAACTTATGGAAGCAAAATATCTATTAAATGTTGTGAAAGCATTATTGCTGATACTTGCAGTTTTATAGTATTAAAAAGGCTTTTGAAAGTCCATGTTAGTTTATTGCTGTACCGACAACCAACCTCTGTAAGAGAACAGAATGAAATATAAAATGGAGAAAACACTGGAATGATAATTCGGATTTCTGTTGTTGTTGTTGTTGTTGTTGTTAGGGTGAAGAAAAATTACAGGGGCATTGCTATACCTCACACATCCCTTTCTGCATGAGAAAACATTGGCTTTCAGAAAAGGGACCATTCACTCCAATAGCTGAGAAAATACAGCAACTTTCCTGAAGCTGAATTAGCTATTTCATTTTTGTTTAGTATATGTGGTTCGACATAGCCCAGGCATCCCCTAACTGCGGATGTTTTGGCCTACAACTCCCATGATCCCTAGCTAACAGGACCAGTGGTCAGGGATGATGGGAATTGTAGTCCAAAACATCTGGAGGGCCGAGGTTTGGGGATGCCTGACATAGCCATCGTGGCTAGTAGTCCTTGAGTCTTGTCCTCCCTGAATTTGTTCAGTCTTTTGAAGCCATCTAAGTTGGTGGCCATCACTGACTCTAGTGGGAGGATGTTCCACAGTTCAACTGTGTGGAGCTCAAGGAGCACATTGGGGCAGAGGAAGATATTTAGGCTGTGGCTTCTAACTGAAAAAAGTAGCTACTCCCAATATCTTGAAGTTGTCAGAAATATTGGGAGTATATACTACCTCCCCAGCAATAAAAAAAACTATGTAATTTATAGGGAAACTTATCTATTACATTATAGCTTGAGCAGGAAAGCAAATAGCTAAGAGAAGTATAGAGAGTCGATTTTTATAATATGCTGGAATGATAAATATAGGGATAATAAAGTTCTGTGTTCATTATTTTCTCTTTTATAGGTGATACTTCATTTATATATATATAGTCACCTGCTGAATATACACACATACATATATATATGGAAGATTGGAAGCATGGCTAGTCTACACTCAAATGAAGTTTTCTCCATTCTTTTCTTTTCTCATTTGCTTTCTATCTTTTCCTAAGGAGTTCACGGTAACGTATGTACATATCTTACACACCAATACTTCTTTTCTTAGTTTTCTTTTAATTAGTACATAGAAACCCGAGCTTTCTTCCAAAGAATTCAAGGGGGCAAGCAAGCATAGCTCCCTACAATCTTTTCCCTCTCCACAACCCTGTGAGGTAGGCTAAGCTGAGAGATTTTGTGATGAGTGCAAGGTCACTCAGTGAGATACTCTGTCTTAGAGGGGAGAGAGCTTTTGCAGACTGAGTGATGTAGCAGGGGGACCGGGACTGGGACCACAGGGGCAGTTGCCCTGGGTGCAAAATGGTTAGGGGCACAAAATTTCAGCGGCCAGTGCTGCCTCAATACAGCTGCGGGCTTCTGTCACTGGACTCTGTTGAAAACGGCTTCCCTGTGCAAACCAGGAAGTGACCTCTTCAGACAACGGAATGACTTCTTTTCTTATCTCTGCAGCTGTGATCTCCTGGGTGACACAGATGCCGTTAGGCAGTTGAATGGGGATGCGTACACTGTCTGTTAACCCTTCAGCACAGCCTTCGGCTCTGGCAACCCATGCTACACCACTGCTGCATTCTCATCTGCACAACCTTTTGGGAGCCTCATGCAAGTGGTGGGTGGAGCTAGATTCAAAAATGGACAAAGCAGTGGATGCCATGTTTACCCTTGTACAGTAAGCTAGTTTCTACGCACCCCTCTCTAGAAGAATATGGGCTGCAGCCCTGATCCAGCAGGCTGTTCTTTTGTAAAATCGCAGCTGCCTGGTGGCAATGAGTGCCAGTTTGGAAAAAAGGCCCCCAGGACAGACATAATCTCATTGGAGCTTTTGCAGCTTCCAGCGGTGCTGCAGGTTCCAAGGTATCATCGTGCAATGTGTACCTTCAATAAGCTTGCTTCCCGTGGTGCGCAGATCACGCTGACTTTGACTGAAATATAGATGATGGGGGCAGAGTTCACATTCCTCGGGGCAGGTGCACATCGCAACACATCATGGATGACTCTGACCGGCAGCTGTGCCGAGGCATTCTGCCAATTATTTACAGTGCAATTTGCTGCTTACTGGTGCACAAACTTAACACGCAAGATTTCGAGGAACTAACTTTATAATGAGTGCGAAGCACCAGGCATTCCTTAGAATGACTTTTGCTCTCTGTAGTTTGCAAGACTTCATGAACAGCATGTCTCGGAGTCTGATTTACACAATGATATATATTCTGCAGAAATATTTCAAAGCTTCTGGACCCCAAACTAGATTAGTAGTGCCATTAAAAACAACCCCACCCTTGCAGTCCTGATCAGTTTGCAGATCAATAAACAGTTCTGCATTTCAAACACAGCATGTGAGGGATGCCCAAGTACAGGTTTTTATGGGTTTCCGGAGCAGTTATACCATCAGGCACAAAATGCCTCCAAACCATGTGGATCCCCTTCATCAATACTGTGGTACCTTGATTCTCGAACTCAATCCATTCTGGAAGTCCATTCGACTTCCAAAACGTTTGAAAACCAAGGCGCAGTTTCTGATTGGCTGATTGGCCCCGGAAACAATGCCAACAGCCGTAACGGATGTTCAGCAACAAACAGACAAAACGGTACCAAAACAATGTAAAGGTAAACAACCGTGAAGTGCAAATATTTAAATGTATATGCACTAACAACCTTCACATATACAAAGAGATTCAAAAATATGTACAAAATCTCATGCTCGAAGTCTTAAAGGTCCAGTATAAAGGGCAATAATCAAGTCCGATAACAAAGTCCGATAATAAAGTGCTACGATGTATCATGCGTTCTTATCTCTTCCGACGGGCGGCTAGCTTCTTCCCTGTTTCACAGGAATAGTTCCATTTGCAAACCGGAACACTTACTTCTGGGTTTGCAGCTTTCGGGAGCTGATTTGTTCGTCAGTTAAGCTGCTCGGGAACCAAGGCACCACTGTAATTGTGGTTTGTACCCAGCTGGCCAAGTCAACATGTACGGCTGAACACTGGTGATGTATGGAAGGCATAATAAGTCATGGCACCACTGTGCATATAGCTCAGGGCTGTGTGGGGTCTTCTGCCAGCCCTACAGCACATCTGGCCTCACGCAGAAGTGAATGGCTGTGACTACCACAAACAAACAGAGCCATCAGAACCATGCAATAGCCATCCAAAGAGCTGTGATGTTTGAGATGCTAGTTTTACCTCTTTAAAAGGTGGTTATGCTATGAGCTTTCAAGAAAGGATCATAGGAACCTAGGAAGCTGCAGTATACCAAGTCAGAACATTGGTCCTACTAGCTGTCACGGTCCGGTCGGCGGGCATCAGGACCAGAGGCAAGATGGTGGTGTAGAAGCAGGAACAGGTGCAAGGCTGAGGGTCCAGCAGCAGGGAGTTGCAGGGTCAAGGAGCAAGGCAGAGGCAAAGGTCTGGGAGTCAAGGAGCAAGGCGTTGACAAGGCGAAGGTCCAAGGGTCAAGGAGCAAGGTGAAGGTTCAAGGTACAAGAAGCATGGCGAAGGTTCAAGGAACAAGAAGCACGGCGAAGGTTCAAGGAACAGGAAGCAAGGCGAAGGTCCAAGGGTCAAGAGCAAGGCGAAGGCGAAGCAAGGGTCCATGGAGCAAGGAGCAAGGCAAAGGATCCAGGAACAAGAAGCAAGGCGAAGGTCCACGGGGCAGGAGCAAGGCAAAGGATCCAGGAACAAGAAGCAAGGCGAAGGTCCACGGGGCAGGAGCAAGGCAAAGGCGAAGCAAGGGTCCAAGAAGCACGGCGGCAGCAAGGCAAGGGTCCAAGGAGCAGGAGGCCAGATGCAACCAGGCAGGGATAGCGTTGCTGTGGCCAAGAGCTGAAGGGAAATGCTGGGCTTTTATCCCTCCCAGCTCCTGCCACCAGGTGCAGTGAGGTATCAAGTGGCCTCACTTGAGTGACCACTCCTTGCCTCTCCAGCACAAGCTGAGGTCTTCACCTGTGTGGCCACGCCTTGCTTCTCCAGCACAAGCTGAGGCAGGCCCCAGTCCTGCAAGGCACTACAGGCCCCAGAGCCTGACTCCTGCCCATACTCCTGACACTAGCTCAGTACTGGTTTGCCATGACTGGCAATGGCTCTCCAGGGTTTCAGATGGGAGACATACCTGGAGATGCTATGGTTTGACCAAGGGACCCTATGCATGCAATGCAGACATCTTTCCACTGAGCTATGGCGCTCTCTCAATCTTGAGAAGGTGGTTTTTAAAATAATAACAACGATCAGTGATGAAAGAACTAAAGTCAGATCCGAAGACAGTGACATTTCATACCAAATCAAGCACGCAACAATGTCCTGCTTAAGAGTGAAGGTTGACCATGATGCAACCACAAATCTAGGTTCTAGCTTGGTGATGAAATTGGCCATTGGCCATGCCGGCTAGGGCCAATGAGAGTTTCGGTTCTGCAACATCTGCAGGGCCACAGGCTAACCAGCCCAACACAGCTGGTGTTGTC
The DNA here is from genome assembly GCF_963506605.1 of Zootoca vivipara. Taxonomy (NCBI): domain Eukaryota; kingdom Metazoa; phylum Chordata; class Lepidosauria; order Squamata; family Lacertidae; genus Zootoca; species Zootoca vivipara. Next base: position 88,371,670 of record NC_083279.1, read on the forward strand.
TAAGACAAACCACTGCTTCCTCTGGCTCAGCATTGTGTGTTCCAGGAGCGAACGAGATTTTTGGCTTGGAAGATCTAGTTTGTCTTTCACTAGAAGGTCCACCAACAGGAGCCAAGTCCAAAACAGAGACTCAAGCAGGAAGACACGAGGATGGGCCATAGCTCAGTAGCAGAGCATTTCCAAATATCAGTCTTTGGCACTTGCAGGCAGGACTGGGAGAGACTCCTGTCTGAAACCCTGGAGGACCACTGCCAGTCAGTATAGACTATTCTGAGCTAGGTGGACCAATGCTCTGATTCTGTATAAAGCATGTTCCTATGTTCATATCATAGATTTGAGGAATTAAGTGCTCTGAGCACATGCTCAGCCCAGGAATGTTGAAGAGTGCACACAGAAATCATTTCTCTCTCACACATCTATTTCTGTTCTCTCCCCCCCCCCCCAGCTTTCTTGATTTCAGCAGCTTAATTTAGGAGGGATGGGGAGAAGCCTTTTTTGTTGTCAGCATTGTTAAGCCATTAGGAGCTGGAAACTCTTGCTGTCAGCAAGCCCACTTCAGACCTTCCTAATAGTGTTGGGAAATTGGTGGTGGAGCTCATGCACCCAGAGCAGGTTGGGATGATGCTTTGTGTGCCCCCGCTTCACCTCCCTCCTTTCAGCACTTTCACGGCCAGGATGGAATTTGGAAGAGGGCTCATTTATCTTTCTAATGCAGATACGCGATATGATCCAATCAGCACAACAGCTTCCCAAGAGTCACAATGCAACCGAATCACCCAGGCCTTTAAATTTTGGCTCGGAAGCGCGCTCAGAGATTGCTTGGCGGGTGAATATGGTCTGGATCAGCACGATCACTTGACCCTGCAAAACTCTAACGTCTGAAAACATGTGCATGGCTTGGAGACGGCAATGATATCACACTTTGCTTGAGCTATTGTTGCCTGGGGGTGGAGGAAATGGGATGAAACTACAAAGGGTTACGTTAGAGCTGGCCAAGCATCTGATAAGGTGTGATTCCAGCAAAGCAGTTTCTCCTCTGCCTGTAAAAAAACCTCGCTGAGCCATCATCTTCATCAAAAATGGGAGATAAGCTGTCAGCCACAGCTCTAAGCTGCTCGATGCTAACAATACGTCTGAGAACCATCATGGATTTTTATTTTTTTATCACTTCATTTATTGTCAAAGTTCTTACAGCCTTGCATTTTCCATTAGGCAATCCAGATATTTCAAGTCAGCACACCGCAAGGTACGTATGGGCTGCATTAGTGGGATTGATTGTTTATCCATGTCAGTTGGCTGTTATCGCCCATCCATTTTGGAAGCTGACTTAAGATATCTACCAGGCTTTGGAGAGTTTCTGTTCTATCACATAACCGGAGCTTTGCACGTTATAGCACCTTAATTGCTTGCCTTTCCTGACATCTTTGTCTTCTGGGGAAATAAATGCGAGTTGGAAAGAGCCATTTGCAACATGGCGTGTGGGGAGGGACGGCAGAAGAAGGAAGGCAGTCTGAAATCCCTGCGGCGGTCATAACAGGAATACACAGCTTGAGGACGTGTTGCTTCGAAGGGGGACAGAACCTCCCCATATTTTGCTAAACAATGAACTACTATGCTTTGTTAAAGGGCACTGATGTCTAATGAAAAAGGATGGGTGGCATTATTGTTGTTGTTTAGTCGTTTAGTCGTGTCCGACTCTTCGTGACCCCATGGACCATAGCACGCCAGGCACTCCTGTCTCCCACTGCCTCCTGCAGTTTGGTCAGACTCATGTTCGTAGCTTCGAGAACACTGTCCAACCATCTCGTCCTCTGTTGTCCCCTTCTCCTAGTGTCCTCAATCTTTCCCAACATCAGGGTATTTTCCAGGCAGTCTTCTCTTCTCTTGAGGTGGTCAAAGTATTGGAGCCTCAGCTTCACGATCTGTCCTTCCAGTGAGCACTCAGGGCTGATTTCATTAAGAATGGATAGGTTTGATCTTCTTGCAGTCCATGGGACTCTTAAGAGTCTCCTCCAGCACCATAATTCAAAAGCATCAATTCTTCGGCAATCAGCCTTCTTTATGTTCCAGCTCTCACTTCCATACATCACTACTGCGAAAACCATAGCTTTAACTATACGGACCTTTGTGGCATCATATATATATATATATATATATATATATATATATATATATATATATATATATGTAAAAGCATCTTCAAGAGTGCCTTGAAAGTCAAATTGAGGATGTCTGCCAAATCGTCACTAGAAGCAGGTTCTACAGCAAGGAGGGTGGGATATCTTCATTGCTTCTGTCCAGTTCTGACCATTTTGCTGCCTTCTTCAATTCCTGCATTGTGACGCCTGAATTCTGTATCTTTTATTGCTCCCAGTTGCTGAAGAACAAAGACCGGACAAAGAGTTCTTTCAAAGGTCTTTAATGCTTAGATTACTATGATACCTGCAAATTGTTGGCTTAAGGCAAATACAGCTACAACAATGGCAGGTGTTCTAGCTGGCAAACTTTGAGAGTTGACCTGACACTGTTACACCCATTGGCGTGGAATGGGATGGGATTTTCTTAAGGCTGAAAGCATTTCTGCAATATCTCGCTATGTGTAATAGGCAGTGTTGACAATAATTGTTTAATTGACATTGAAATGAGGATAAAAATCCCTATGCATGTGTTTGAATGTATATTGCTGAAGGTTTAACATGGGAAACACTGGGCTACACAAAAGCTAGGGATGGGGGTGACACTGTGGGTTAAACCACAGAGCCTAGGGCTTGCCAATCAGAAGGTCGACAGTTCGAATCCCCGTGATGGTGTGAGCTCCTGTTGCTCGGTCCCTGCTCCTGTCAACCTAGCAGTTCGAAAGCACGTCAAAGTGCAAGTAAATAAATAGGTACCGCTCTGGCGGGAAGGTAAATGGCATTTCCGTGCATTGCTCTGGTTCGCCAGAGGCGGGTTAGTCATGCTGGCCACATGACCCGGAAGCTGTACGCCGGCTCCCTCAGCCAGTAAAGCGAGATGAGCGCCGCAACCCCAGAGTAGTCCGTAACTGGACCTAATGGTCAGGGGTCCATTTACCTTTTACACAAAAGCTAAGAAGAGCTCTCTGAGCATCTAGACAGGTTGATAATTAACTGCTGATGTTCTCTGCTAGCTGTCACGTGGTGTTTGACTTTAGATCATGTGAGAGAGGTATTCAATTGCAAATTGATGTCTTGGGGAGTTGGTCTTTGAGTCTTTCTCTGGCAGCCACAGAGAACAAAGGATGTGATAATGAGGCTAATGGAGGCTGTGTGGAGAGAGACAGACCTCTGATATTAGGTCTGTTTTGAGTTATTTCAAATCAATAAGAAGATGAACCTGTGCTAGACATGCACTAGATATTATACAGCTATTGGGATGTATCATTATTTGTTTTTGTACCAGTTTTTGGAACAAGTTCTGTAAGTAAAGCTTGTGAATCATATTTATGGATCTGGACAACTTTTATTCCAAGAGGAGTCAGTTTTTATTCATCCTATTTGTTCAAGCTGCTCAATATTTATAGCTACATTAGGCAGAGCCCATTTGTTCCTTTCTCTTTTAATTCCTCCTGGATCTAAGAGATGCGAGAGGTATCTCCACCTCCTGAGAGGTGGCCTGGACTAGTGAAACAACCCCCTCTGAGCAAGCAGAGGTCCTCCCAGTTTCTGGTGGCACAAAAGTGGGTGTGTCAGAGAGAGGCTGTGCCGAGCTTGGAGAAGGAGGCAGGGATGGAGAGGGAAGTGGAACCTGTGGCTCCCATCACAGGGACCGATGAGATGAGAGAACAGGTTGGGGAAGTCCCGCCTCCAGGATCCTCATTCGCAGATGCCCCCCACTCCTGACAGAAAACCCTACATTCTGATGAAACCACCCCCCAGGTCCATGGCATAAAGCCCATTGCGCTCATAGAGTGTAGTGGGGGTTGCGGACTAGCCCAAAAGAAATCTGGGAGGGGGTGGGCTGTATTTAGGCTGAGTCACGGGGCGTCCCATTGAGTTTGATTGACAGCCACTTCTTACTTAACGACCATGCTGGTTTCGTTTTCCCTTACTCTCAAAAAAGCTGCGAATCTCCCGCCCGCCGCTGCTTTTAGGCTTAGTCGACACCGCTTGCCCGTTCGCGGGGGTCGCCTGTATTCAGGGGCCCAGTAGGAATTTTGCCACTTGGCTGATTGGCTGTTGCCATTTGGTTTTTGCCTACTGACAAGCAAATTGTCACAACTTGTTAGGTTGGCCGTTAGGCTTTGGTTAAAATGGTATAGGAGGGGCATGGCATAAAAATGCCTACCCCCCTTTCTTGCTCCTTATAGAAGTATTCCGTTAAAGGAATCCTGGGGCTCAGGGACTCTAGTCCATTCATCATGCCATAGGCAAGGATGGTGTGTCCATTACAGAGCCGAGCCTTGGGGAACACTCCTTGGGGGAGGAGAGTGCCTGAGAACAGTACCTCCAATCCCTTGGGGTGTTTACTTGACTTACTGACCACTAGGTAAGTCGGAGCTGGTCCTGACCCAATGGGGGTCAGATGGAAATGGCCCTGTCCCTTAGAGTGGACAGATGGATTAACCAAAGCCTAAGCCAACACTCAGAATTAAAATGTCTTTTGAATAAAGTTGTGGCCAAATTTAATGCCAAAAACCCAAACCTAAAATATCGTGTCAGTTGTGAGTTATTTGGGATTTCTGGGGGCTTTGTCACGCAACCTCCATCTTCAATGTTCTGACTCAGCCAGCCCATGACATGTACCAGGACTTGCCAAGATCTCTGCATGGAAGAGCCTCTGTCTGTGTCTGTTGTCTGGGGGTCAGGACAGAAGCCTCAGAAAACGACTGCCAGGTAGAATAGACCAGGCAGAAAGTGGATCTCATAGCAGATATCCTAGAAATTTGTAGTAGATCAGCAAGCAGTAGCTGCCAGAGTGGTGGGGCAGAACAGAGCCAGACACATATCTGTGGCCTCGATTATTGGTAAATATATGCCAAATGCTTTGCAAGATAAATGAACAAGGGGGTAAATGGCATTACAACAACCTATCTGCTAAATTTTAATATCTGGAACATGGACTTTTCCTGTTTTAAAAACAGAAAAAGAAATCTCGGAATAACTAGGTCATGTTGTCTGATGTAGATGTTTGTCCTACAGTAATTCATGGCTGAGAGTTTAATTGAATTTTCATATGTATTATGAAGTCGAGACTGTAAGCTCCCTCCCACACTGGTCCAAATGGGTGACTCATTTGGACTTACAGTGGAAAAAGCACTTTTATTTATAGTTTTCTTCCCACATTTGTCTGACGTTTGAGTGCCCATTGATTTTTCCTATTGTCCCATTTAATTATGAGCATTAACATCAGTTAGAGGATTTATGCCTTTAATTAAGTAGGCCCCAATAGGAAAGCTGCAAAATAATACACGGAGATATATTTTTCAAGCTGTTATACGACTGTACATTACTTTTCTTAATCAAGAGGTATGAATAACAAGAGTTAATTGCTTTATTTTCTATAATCAAGGAAGAGCTTTTTTTTAAAAAAAAGCCAAACAAATAAACAAAGGAAGTAATGAAAGCCCATCTCAATAGTAATTTAGATTTGAGGGTTGGCTTGTTGAAAGGTTAGCAAAAGCATTTGTTTATTTATTAAAACATTTATGCCTCACCCTCTAATTTCAAAGGTATAACTAACAATCAAAGTTATACTATTAAGCAATATCTTTAAAAAAACACACACTTAAACAACAGGCAGAGCAATCCTCATGGGGCGAGAGAGGAGATCAGACCTGTTTAGGGAAGTTTTTGATGTTTGATGTTTTATCACATTTTTTAATTCTTCTTCTTCTTCTTCTTCTTCTTCTTCTTCTTCTTCTTCTTCTTCTTCTTCTTCTTCTTCTTCTTCTTCTTCTTCTTCTTCCTCCTCTTCTTCTTCTTCTTCTTCTTCTTCTTCTTCTTCTTCTTCTTCTTCTTCTTCTTCTTCTTCTTCTTCTTCTTCTTCTTCTTCCTCCTCCTCCTCCTCCTCCTCCTCCTCCTCCTCCTCCTCCTCCTCCTCCTCTTCTTCTTCTTCTTCTTCTTCTTCTTCTTCTTCTTCTTCTTCTTCTTCTTCTTCTTCTTCTTCTTCTTCTTCTTCTTCTTCTATCACTCATAGCCAAGTAAGATTGTCTTCCATAAATACGGTTTTAACAGTGAGTCCGTAAGTGACTGTGGAGGCCAATTCTGGATCCACACGTCCTTCCACAGTGGGGACATTGGTTTCTGGATGGGAGTTGATCACGGTGTGGATTTGCCAAGCGTGCCTTCCTCTTAGCACGTCCTGAGATCGAGTGTCTTCAAAGCCCATGACACCTTTGGTAAATGCTGTACTCTAATTGGAGCGCTCACAGGCACGTGTTTCCCAATTGTTGGTATTTAGACTACATTTTTTCATATTTGCCTTGAGAGAGTCTTTAAACCTCTTTTCTTGACTACCAGCATTACGCTTTCCATTTTTAAGTTCGGAATGGAGTAGTTGCTTTGGAAGACGATAATCAGGCATCTGCACAACATAACCAGTCCAACGAAGTTGGTGTTGAGGAATCATTGCTTCAACACTGGTGATCCTTGCTTCTTCCAGTATACTGGTATTAGTTCGCCTCTCTTCCCAAGTGATGTGTAAAATTTTTCGGAGACATCGTTGATGGATTCTTTCGAGGAGTTGGAGATGGCGTTTATAAGTGGTCCATGTTTCACAAGCATACAGTAAGGTTGGTAGTACAATATTCTGTTGGGAGCCACCCAGAGTGGCAGCCAGATGGGTGGGGTATTATTATTATTATTATTATTATTATTATTATTATTATTATTAATAGAAATGGAAGATACTCCAAGGGTCATCTAGTGAAACCCCCTAGACCAACCCCTGCAATGCAGGAATCTCAGCTAAAGCATCCATGACAGATGGCCCTACAGACAAATTAGGATGACTGCCCAGTGACGAGGTTGTCTGGAAGCAACCAAAACTGTTCAGATAGTCCTCCCCACCCACCTGAAATGGTGCAGTCCGAAACAAAGCTTTACCCTACTGATTGAACAAACTGGCATGTTCCTTGCTCCCCGGCCTTTGCCCTCATTGGTCAGAAAATAAGAAGATGGGAGCGGGTCATTGTTCCTTTGGGTACCACACTGCTTCCCAAAGCTCTTTGCATCTACAACCTTGGTGGACGTGGCTTGTATGTTTTAAAGGGGCTTTTCAGCTCTCTCAAATAAGCAGATCTGGTGCAACTGGAAAGTGCTGAATGTAGTTAATTATTAACCACTTTAAATAATTTATATTTTAATTTCCAAGTGCGTTTTTTAAAAATAAATAAAAAAGACTTCATTTAAATCTACTGTGATAAATTTTTTTATTAAAAAAATAGGCTTTCCTGAATAAACTACTCAGCAATGCAAGGCCTTTGCAGAATGCGGAAGTTGCTGTGAGAGAACAAATGACAGAAAGATGGTCCAATTTATGGTCCCGGTTTCTTACTATTTTGTTTTATATATGTTTATGGAAGTTTCAAAGATATAAGGAAAGGGAAATTTTACAGAAAAAAGAGAAGAGAGGGAGGAGATTCCAGAAAAGAAGGATTATACAGTATCATTGCAGGCATGGAACATGAGCACTGCAAAATATTGTTTGACAAATATTTCTACATATCTGGAAAAGAAAAGACCATGGTAATCAGGTACCAATATCATGGTGGATCAAACAAAAATGTTAGCCTTAATCCCCCTGGTCTCTTATCATGTATACACCATGTTGTTGTTGTTGTTGTTTAGTCGTTTAGTCGTGTCTGACTCTTCGTGACCCCATGGACCAGAGCACACCAGGCCCTCCTGTCTTCCACTGCCTCCCGCAGTTTGGTCAAACTCATGTTCGTAGTTTCGAGAACTGTCCAACCATCTCGTCCTCTGTCGTCCCCTTCTCCTAGTGCCCTCCATCTTTCCCAACATCAGGGTCTTTTCCAGGGAGTCTTCTCTTCTCATGAGATGGCCAAAATACTGGAGCCTCAGCTTCAGGATCTGTCCTTCCAGTGAGCACTCAGGGCTGATTTCCTTCAGAATGGATAGGTTTGATCTTCCTGCAGTCCATGGGACTCTCAAGAGTCTCCTCCAGCACCATAATTCAAAAGCATCAATTCTTCGGCGATCAGCTTTCTTTATGGTCCAGCTCTCACTTCCATACATCACTACTGGGAAAACCATGATGTATACACCATACGAATGACAAATATAGGAGAAAAATAAAATATGATAAGATAATAAGATAAGAGAGAATGGGTGTGTATTTATTGTATTTTCATGTAACCCATGTAACCCATACTTTAGCATATACTGGGAGGACCATCAGCCCATATATCTCCTTATTCAGAATTGAAAAGAAATAAAACCATATTGCAAAAAACCCTCTCTCTTTTTCTGGACCCCCTAGATATTTTCAGTTTATTGGATTCCCCACTCCCAACAAGGCTATCTGTCAGACCCTTTGGATACCAATAGTCCAAATTAACTAACTTAAACCACTCAACACTACTACTACTACTACTACTACTACTAATTTTATTAATGTAGATGGCTTGTAGTTGTTTTTTATATATAAAAAACCTTCGAGAACCTCAAAGTGGTTTACAAAAAGACAATGAGATAGTAAGTCAAAGCAGTTCAGAAAACAATTAAAATCAACAAAAAACAACAACAACAATTAAAATCAACAATAAGCTAAAAAGAAAATTGATTAAAGAATGTGTCAACATTTTACATGTCTAGGAAGGCTTGCTAAAACAGATATTTTTTAAAGCACACACTGAAAAGAGTGTACTGAAGGCATCCATGCCCTCCAACATGTCTCAAATGAAAATAGGGACAACCTATTTAACAACAACAACAACAACAACATTACTATTTATACCCCACACATCTTACTGGGTTGCCCTAGCCATTCTGGGCGGCTTCCAACATGTATAAAAAACATAATAAAAAATTAAACAATAAGAAAACGCCCCTATACAGGGCTGGCCTCAGATGGCTCTGGGTTCAGATAACTCCATACCCTCCAACTTTCTCTGATGAAAATAGGGGCGTCCTAAGGGAAAGCAGGGCATTCCAGGATCCTATCAGAAACTGGGACGACTCCTGTAAATCCGGGACTGTCCCTGGAAAATAGGGAGGGACACTTGGGCACTAGCCTGATGTCAATAGCCAGGGAGTTCCAAAGTGCAGATGCTGCCATACAAAATGAGTCAGTGCTTACAAATGCAGAAACGGGTATTATGTGGCATCTGTAACAGTGGTCAAGGGGGTGGGGAGCAAATCTCACAGGTAAACTGCTCCCAAGTAACACCTTGGCCTGGCACCAAACTGGCAACCAGTGCAGGTCGTCTCCGAGCACATGTGTTAGATGCTGGCAGGGTCTCACTCCAATCTTGAAGTAACCACTGCATAATCCGTGGGGAGGCAAACTAAGGCCCCTGGCGCCGGATCCGGCCCAACCACCTTCTAAATCTGGCCCGCGGACGGTCTGAGAATCAGCGTGTTTTTACATGAGTAGAATGTGTCCTTTTATTTAAAATGCATCTCTGGGTTATTTGTGGGGCCTGTCTGGTGTTTTTACATGAGTAGAATGTGTCCTTTTATTTATTATACTATTTTTATATTTTATTATACTATTAAGCAATATCTTTAAAAAAACACACACTTAAACAACAGGCAGAGCAATCCTCATGGGGCGAGAGAGGAGATCAGACCTGTTTAGGGAAGTTTTTGATGTTTGATGTTTTATCACATTTTTTAATTCTTCTTCTTCTTCTTCTTCTTCTTCTTCTTCTTCTTCTTCTTCTTCTTCTTCTTCTTCTTCTTCTTCTTCTTCTTCTTCTTCTTCTTCTTCTTCTTCCTCCTCTTCTTCTTCTTCTTCTTCTTCTTCTTCTTCTTCTTCTTCTTCTTCTTCTTCTTCTTCTTCTTCTTCTTCTTCTTCCTCCTCCTCCTCCTCCTCCTCCTCCTCCTCCTCCTCCTCCTCCTCCTCCTCCTCCTCCTCTTCTTCTTCTTCTTCTTCTTCTTCTTCTTCTTCTTCTTCTTCTTCTTCTTCTTCTTCTTCTTCTTCTTCTTCTTCTTCTATCACTCATAGCCAAGTAAGATTGTCTTCCATAAATACGGTTTTAACAGTGAGTCCGTAAGTGACTGTGGAGGCCAATTCTGGATCCACACGTCCTTCCACAGTGGGGACATTGGTTTCTGGATGGGAGTTGATCACGGTGTGGATTTGCCAAGCGTGCCTTCCTCTTAGCACGTCCTGAGATCGAGTGTCTTCAAAGCCCATGACACCTTTGGTAAATGCTGTACTCTAATTGGAGCGCTCACAGGCACGTGTTTCCCAATTGTTGGTATTTAGACTACATTTTTTCATATTTGCCTTGAGAGAGTCTTTAAACCTCTTTTCTTGACTACCAGCATTACGCTTTCCATTTTTAAGTTCGGAATGGAGTAGTTGCTTTGGAAGACGATAATCAGGCATCTGCACAACATAACCAGTCCAACGAAGTTGGTGTTGAGGAATCATTGCTTCAACACTGGTGATCCTTGCTTCTTCCAGTATACTGGTATTAGTTCGCCTCTCTTCCCAAGTGATGTGTAAAATTTTTCGGAGACATCGTTGATGGATTCTTTCGAGGAGTTGGAGATGGCGTTTATAAGTGGTCCATGTTTCACAAGCATACAGTAAGGTTGGTAGTACAATATTCTGTTGGGAGCCACCCAGAGTGGCAGCCAGATGGGTGGGGTATTATTATTATTATTATTATTATTATTATTATTATTATTATTATTAATAGAAATGGAAGATACTCCAAGGGTCATCTAGTGAAACCCCCTAGACCAACCCCTGCAATGCAGGAATCTCAGCTAAAGCATCCATGACAGATGGCCCTACAGACAAATTAGGATGACTGCCCAGTGACGAGGTTGTCTGGAAGCAACCAAAACTGTTCAGATAGTCCTCCCCACCCACCTGAAATGGTGCAGTCCGAAACAAAGCTTTACCCTACTGATTGAACAAACTGGCATGTTCCTTGCTCCCCGGCCTTTGCCCTCATTGGTCAGAAAATAAGAAGATGGGAGCGGGTCATTGTTCCTTTGGGTACCACACTGCTTCCCAAAGCTCTTTGCATCTACAACCTTGGTGGACGTGGCTTGTATGTTTTAAAGGGGCTTTTCAGCTCTCTCAAATAAGCAGATCTGGTGCAACTGGAAAGTGCTGAATGTAGTTAATTATTAACCACTTTAAATAATTTATATTTTAATTTCCAAGTGCGTTTTTTAAAAATAAATAAAAAAGACTTCATTTAAATCTACTGTGATAAATTTTTTTATTAAAAAAATAGGCTTTCCTGAATAAACTACTCAGCAATGCAAGGCCTTTGCAGAATGCGGAAGTTGCTGTGAGAGAACAAATGACAGAAAGATGGTCCAATTTATGGTCCCGGTTTCTTACTATTTTGTTTTATATATGTTTATGGAAGTTTCAAAGATATAAGGAAAGGGAAATTTTACAGAAAAAAGAGAAGAGAGGGAGGAGATTCCAGAAAAGAAGGATTATACAGTATCATTGCAGGCATGGAACATGAGCACTGCAAAATATTGTTTGACAAATATTTCTACATATCTGGAAAAGAAAAGACCATGGTAATCAGGTACCAATATCATGGTGGATCAAACAAAAATGTTAGCCTTAATCCCCCTGGTCTCTTATCATGTATACACCATGTTGTTGTTGTTGTTGTTTAGTCGTTTAGTCGTGTCTGACTCTTCGTGACCCCATGGACCAGAGCACACCAGGCCCTCCTGTCTTCCACTGCCTCCCGCAGTTTGGTCAAACTCATGTTCGTAGTTTCGAGAACTGTCCAACCATCTCGTCCTCTGTCGTCCCCTTCTCCTAGTGCCCTCCATCTTTCCCAACATCAGGGTCTTTTCCAGGGAGTCTTCTCTTCTCATGAGATGGCCAAAATACTGGAGCCTCAGCTTCAGGATCTGTCCTTCCAGTGAGCACTCAGGGCTGATTTCCTTCAGAATGGATAGGTTTGATCTTCCTGCAGTCCATGGGACTCTCAAGAGTCTCCTCCAGCACCATAATTCAAAAGCATCAATTCTTCGGCGATCAGCTTTCTTTATGGTCCAGCTCTCACTTCCATACATCACTACTGGGAAAACCATGATGTATACACCATACGAATGACAAATATAGGAGAAAAATAAAATATGATAAGATAATAAGATAAGAGAGAATGGGTGTGTATTTATTGTATTTTCATGTAACCCATGTAACCCATACTTTAGCATATACTGGGAGGACCATCAGCCCATATATCTCCTTATTCAGAATTGAAAAGAAATAAAACCATATTGCAAAAAACCCTCTCTCTTTTTCTGGACCCCCTAGATATTTTCAGTTTATTGGATTCCCCACTCCCAACAAGGCTATCTGTCAGACCCTTTGGATACCAATAGTCCAAATTAACTAACTTAAACCACTCAACACTACTACTACTACTACTACTACTACTAATTTTATTAATGTAGATGGCTTGTAGTTGTTTTTTATATATAAAAAACCTTCGAGAACCTCAAAGTGGTTTACAAAAAGACAATGAGATAGTAAGTCAAAGCAGTTCAGAAAACAATTAAAATCAACAAAAAACAACAACAACAATTAAAATCAACAATAAGCTAAAAAGAAAATTGATTAAAGAATGTGTCAACATTTTACATGTCTAGGAAGGCTTGCTAAAACAGATATTTTTTAAAGCACACACTGAAAAGAGTGTACTGAAGGCATCCATGCCCTCCAACATGTCTCAAATGAAAATAGGGACAACCTATTTAACAACAACAACAACAACAACATTACTATTTATACCCCACACATCTTACTGGGTTGCCCTAGCCATTCTGGGCGGCTTCCAACATGTATAAAAAACATAATAAAAAATTAAACAATAAGAAAACGCCCCTATACAGGGCTGGCCTCAGATGGCTCTGGGTTCAGATAACTCCATACCCTCCAACTTTCTCTGATGAAAATAGGGGCGTCCTAAGGGAAAGCAGGGCATTCCAGGATCCTATCAGAAACTGGGACGACTCCTGTAAATCCGGGACTGTCCCTGGAAAATAGGGAGGGACACTTGGGCACTAGCCTGATGTCAATAGCCAGGGAGTTCCAAAGTGCAGATGCTGCCATACAAAATGAGTCAGTGCTTACAAATGCAGAAACGGGTATTATGTGGCATCTGTAACAGTGGTCAAGGGGGTGGGGAGCAAATCTCACAGGTAAACTGCTCCCAAGTAACACCTTGGCCTGGCACCAAACTGGCAACCAGTGCAGGTCGTCTCCGAGCACATGTGTTAGATGCTGGCAGGGTCTCACTCCAATCTTGAAGTAACCACTGCATAATCCGTGGGGAGGCAAACTAAGGCCCCTGGCGCCGGATCCGGCCCAACCACCTTCTAAATCTGGCCCGCGGACGGTCTGAGAATCAGCGTGTTTTTACATGAGTAGAATGTGTCCTTTTATTTAAAATGCATCTCTGGGTTATTTGTGGGGCCTGTCTGGTGTTTTTACATGAGTAGAATGTGTCCTTTTATTTAAAATGCATCTTTGGGTTATTTGTGGGGCCTGCCTGGTGTTTTTACATGAGTAGAATGTGTCCTTTTATTTAAAATGCATCTCTGGGTTATTTGTGGGGCCTACCTGGTGTTTTTACATGGGCAGAATGTGTCCTTTTATTTAAAATGCACCTCTGGGTTATTTGTGGGGCCTGCCGGGTGTTTTTACATGGGCAGAATGTGTCCTTTTATTTAAAATGCATCTCTGGGTTATTTGTGGGGCCTACCTGGTGTTTTTACATGGGCAGAATGTGTCCTTTTATTTAAAATGCATCTCTGGGTTATTTGTGGGGCCTACCTGGTGTTTTTACATGGGCAGAATGTGTCCTTTTATTTAAAATGCATCTCTGGGTTATTTGTGGGGCCCACCTGGTGTTTTTACATGGGCAGAATGTGTGCTTTTATTTAAAATGCACCTCTGGGTTATTTGTGGGGCATAGGAATTCGTTCTTTTCTCTCCCCCCAAAAAAAATATTGTCCGCCCCCCCAAGGTCTGAGGGACATTGGACCGCCCCCCTGCTGAAAAAGTTTGCTGACCCCTGGATAATCTAATACTTAGCCCTCCCTCCTGGGACAGCAAGGGATATCAGAACCTGACCTAAGATACTGGAATCGCAAGATGGATTCCTTTATGAAAAAACCATTAAGGGCTGTGCTTCTCTAAAAGCACAAACCAAAACTAAGGTTGGACTTCGAGCATATCCTGAAAATCAATAGCCCAATAAATTTACGGGCTTAATGTGGGCTTAAGGGTCAAGCCTGCCAACACACCCATGGCAAAGAGAGAACTAGCTGCTGTGCTTAGGGAGCTGACAAACAGTGGATTTCTAGAGGACAGTGGTGAAACGATTAGCATAACAGATTACTGTTCGGTGGCTAACGTGCGGCATTTTTCATCCCAGCGTCTTTTGTCTCGATGAAAAGCAGATGCAGGACGTATTATGCCACATTCCCACTGACTCTCATGCGCTCATGTTTCTTATCAGCAAAATGAATTTGAAATGAACCGGAGGGGTTGGGGAGATGGACGCTCCTTGTCTGAGCAATGTATATTGGTTAGCCATTCATCTGACATAATCCCCTGGTTATTTCTCTCCTGCTATTTCTCAGGGCTCATAAGATTTGTCATGTAAATAGCCGGCGGACTTCTTTATAGACCCAACGCGCCCGTATTTTTGGATGCCAGCACAATTTGTCCGCAAACAAATAATGGGGGGGGGGGGAATTAGAGATGAGCTTAGCAATAGATTTGGAATTTTTAATTTATTTAGTTGGGTTTTTTTTAAAAAAAGGAGAATCAGGCAGCAAGGTTTTGAAAGAAGCATGCAAGGTGACTTTTCAGTGAGAGAGTTATCAAAAGAGCGGAGATGTGACCGGAATCCACAAAGGAAAGAGCTGAAATGGTAGGGAAGGCAGCCAATGTGCAGTTGACCTGCGTGGATTTCCCTGGAGTAGACGTGGCCTTAGAATTTGTTTGTGTGTTCTCTAGCTATTGATAGAGAAATGTTTCATCTTGGCATGCCAAGCAGGTTTTCATTCCGGTAGGAAGTACAGTGCAAATATATATATATATATTTTAAAAACCCCTATGTTTGTATACTTCACAGTAGGGATGGAGGAGAAAAATAGTTTGGGAATGCATTTGGAAGGGAGTTGATGTCATTTGCAAGGCCAGGACTTATATGTGGATGAGAACAAAGCTATCAATCAAATTGCATACTGTATGTCTTTGATTTCGCCATGCAGTTTTGGCTGTGGGGGAAAGACAGACAGACAGACAGACAGACAGACAGACACACACACACACACACACACACACACACACTGTGTTTTATGGGGGAAAGTGTACAATGTACATCACTTAGCATTTGCTAACATTGAAAATTGTTTGCCGTTTTCCTGCCCATTCAGCTTGCAAATATCTCTCTGGAGCTCCTCCCAGTTTCGTTGTTTTTTTCTTACCATTCTGATAATATGGTGTTCTCAATAAACCTTGTCACTCGCTCCACTAATTGCTACTTTCTGCTTTCTCATCCTTAGATTAGTTACTTATCCATAAGCATAAGAGGACCTATCCTCTTACCTTTGTAAGAGGACCTACGGTATACTCTTATCCTCTGACTGCTAAGCTTACTCCAGAGTCTTTGGTGAGGGACATTATTGAAAGCTTTTTGAAAGTGTAAGTACACAATTTACAGAAGCTAGAGGAACTGATATTGGATCATGAGACACTTTTATTCATGCATCTGTCTTGTTGATCTAGGACAGAGCTGGGCAGAAGGTGGCTTGGGATCTTGTAGTAGATCTCTGGGAGATTTGCAGTAGATCGTCAAGAATTGTCAAGCAATGGCAACAATTAAGAAAATTTAATTAGGTTCCTGTAAATGAATGGTGTGTGTGTGGGGGGGGGGAACACACACCGAGGAGTGGATTTTTGAGCAAAAGGACATGAGCATGATTCCAGTACCAAAATAATATCCCTTTTTGCTGAGCATGTGCTCAGAGACATCATGTTCCTTAATACTTAGAGGATGTCTACCTAGCTGAGCCAACGTCTTGCACCTGATTCTGCTATCTAGACCTACTAAAAAAAGAAAAGAAAGTACAGTAGATCCTACAAGTCAATTAGTATAAGTTTATTGCTCTAACCAAAGGCCATAACAAACCTGCAGCAACAGCAGCAATGAAACAATACAGATCATCTATAATATGAGCCAAGAGAGAGGATGCCAGAGATACAAACAAACTCAAATTCTTCTTTTCAAATTAAACCTCCGAATCACCCCAACAATTTATAGCAATTTTATCTAACACATTTTTCCTGATTTCCCCCCAGTCAGTATATCGAATGCTGCTCCATGTCTTATGAAACTATAATTGCCGCTCAGAAGAAGAAGAAGAAGAAGAAGAAGAAGAAGAAGAAGAAGAAGAAGAAGAAGTGGAGGAGGAGTTTGGATTTGATATCCCGCTTTATCACCACCCTAAGGAAACTCAAAGCGGCTAACATTCTCCTTTCCCCTCCTCCCCCACAACAAACACTCTGTGAGGTGAGTGAGGCTGAGAGACTTCAGAGAAGTGTGACTAGCCCAAGGTCACCCAGCAGCTGCATGTGGAGGAGCGGAGACGCGAACCCGGTTCCCCAGATTACGAGTCCACTGGACCTGCTTCCTTGTGTGAATAAAGGTTTCAAGCAAAGTGGGTCTTTATAGAAGGGGCAGGCTAACAGATAATGAGTGATGTCTTACACCTGAGGATGACCACAAACGCAAAGTCTGTCTGAATATGGGACCTTGTTATGGTGGCCATCCAAAACTGCAGTGGGCATCACTTGGAAGTCTGACGTCTGCCCACCTCGATCGATCCAGAACAAGAATGGGGAATCCGTGACCTGCCAAGATGCTGTTGGATTTCAGCTCCCATCAGTATCACCAGTGGTCAGGGATGATGGGTCTGTAGACCAGGAACATCTGGAGGGGTAGAGATTCCCCATCCTTGGTCTAGCAGTATGGAAAAGGATGCTGGAGAATTCCAATGGAATTGGGAGTGGAAATTGCTGGTGTTTGTTTATTCACCCCATATCCAGAATGGAAATTAATCCAGCAAGTAACCACCAGTGTTTGCTGTTGTTGCTTTCAGTCTGCAAATAATATGTAATTGATGACTCCCCCCCCCGCCACCCGTGTTCACATTGCATTTCATTTGCATTGAAATGAATAATATGGAATAATGCAATGATAATGTAATCATGTAAAATACAGTGGACAGCAAGCCAAATCAAGTTTTGTTGGAAGCTGAACTGCAGCAGAACAGACACAGTGCTGCATGCGACAAACATGGACTGGATTGATGCTTTCTTACATCCTTAGGTATGAGTTCCACAGAGGGTGGGAGATGTTCAGATGCAGCTGTCTGGAGCAACATCAAGCAACTGCAATTGCTTTCCTCCTTGCTTATAAGCTCCATAGAGGTATCTGGTTGACCAGGCCCTGTAGGAGGCATGATGCTGAACTGGATGGAGCATTGCTTCCAGTCTCTGAAGACCTAGTAGGGCTGATTACATATTCCCTTCAATTTGCTTTTGATGCAGCTTAGCAGAATGCAGCCATCTCCTTTGCCTCAAATTTTGAGGCTATGTTGATGCAAGCTGTTGTGTGCTCAGCACATCTTTAAGAGTGGAGAACCAGTTCTTTTAGCAGCCCACTTTCACACGGATACCCTTGTCATTCTCTTGCTGCAAAACCAACAGAGAGTCTTCTTGCACTTTCAAGACAGGCAAAGCAATCCAAAGTATAGCTAGAATCCCCAACCCTGTTCCATTCCCACCGAATGTCCATTTATTCGGGGCTTACGCTAGCATAAGATCTTCCAGTCTGCTTACTTACTACCAGCTGGGATGTGTGGTTTATATGTGGCATAGCCCAGCTTTGCATGAAATTAGGCAGCTGAGCAAGAGATCGTAACTCACTTCTCTTGGTGGATCCTGGGTTTGGATGACTCCCGAACGCATTCATCATGGCATCAGCTCCTAGCGTCTACTTGCATCTGTTGGATTCAACACAGTGAATGCTTATGCCACAATAAATGGTTTAGTCCATGGGTAGGCAACCTAAGGCCCAGGGGCCGGATGCGGCCCAATCTCCTTCTCAATCCGGTCCACGGACGGTCCTGGAATCAGCGTGTTTTTACATGAGTAGAATGTCCCCTTTTATTTAAAATGCATCTCTGGGTTATTTGTGGGGCCTGCCTGGTGTTTTTACATGAGTAGAACGTGTGCTTTTATGTAAAATGAATCTCTGGGTTATTTGTGGGGCATAGGAATTCATTCATTATTTTTTTTCCAAAATATAGTCTGGCCCCCCACAAGGTCTGAGGGACAGTGGACCGGCCCCCTGCTGAAAAAGTTTGTTGACCCCTGATTTAGTGCTGCAATACGCTTTGTTGGATTTTCATTAACTACCCATAATCTATCATGGGTCTGGAAAAAAACAAAGCATGTCCTCATGATATATTTAATTGCAAGCGTAAAGTGTCTGTAATATTTTCAACCCCGGCTTTGTAACTACCATGCAATCCATCGCAGGCTCATAAACCTTGTCTACCAATTTATATGACCCCCATTGGCAAATGTAATTTTTGATACCGTAATGCTGCACCGTGCTGAGAAGTACATTGGGAAATATTACAGAAACTATGCGCATTTACGACACTTGGGAGCACCGCTCTCTATCAATCAGATACCAATCATGTACTGTTCATTTCCATTTTATTAGATTTTTATGAAAATAACAAGAATATGAAGTTGGTAGGTCATAATGTACACTTAGAGTGCATTAGATGCCTCGTATATACGCTGCAGATAACGACAATAAAGTGAGACAATTTGCTTTTCACAATGTCCACGTTATTTCTATTATCCCAATAGTTTCAAATAAAAAGTAACATCTATCATTGTGCGTATTTGCAATTTGTCTTCCTTGACGTACGCACAAGTGGTAAATTCCTGGCGTTATTGCCGTATCCCATAATTTAAAAAACCATATTTTTCAAAGCCTACCAGTACCTGCTCTCAAACTAGCCTAGCTGTAAGTAACGTCAACAACAGTGCAATCCCACCCATACGGAGCTGGTATGGCGCATGCCGGTGCAAAAGAGGCCACATCAGATTCTGAGCCCATTCAGAAGACCAGGGAAACACCAGCAGAGGCGGCAGAGCAGGAATTTACAAAGCGGCAACATAATATGGTGGACCTGGCATCACCCTGGCAATAGGGGAGCTTTCCCAAGCCCAGTTGAGAGTAGATGCACTGCAAGGCCATGCAGAGATAGCCTGCCCTGACGTCCCATTCAGAGTGCCTGGGGTTGGTAGAGTACAAACTTGACATGAGTCAACAGTGTGATGCAGCAGCTAAAAAAGCCAATGCAATTCTGGGCTGCATCAATAGGAGTATAGCGTCTAGATCAAGGGAAGTAATAGTACCACTGTATTCTGCTCTGGTCAGACCTCACCTGGAGTACTGTGTCCAGTTCTGGGCACCACAGTTCAAGAAGGATACTGACAAGCTGGAACGCGTCCAGAAGAGGGCAACCAAAATGGTCAAAGGCTTGGAAACGATGCCTTATGAGGAACGGCTTAGGGAGCTGGGTATGTTTAGCCTGGAGAAGAGAAGGTTAAGGGGTGATATGATAGCCATGTTCAAATATTTAAAAGGATGTCATATAGAGGAGGGAGAAAGGTTGTTTTCTGCTGCTCCAGAGAAGCGCACACGGAGCAATGGATTCAAGCTACAAGAAAAAAGATTCCACCTAAACATTAGGAAGAACTTCCTGACAGTAAGAGCTGTTCGGCAGTGGAATTTGCTACCAAGGAGTGTGGTGGAGTCTCCTTCTTTGGAGGTCTTTAAGCAGAGGCTTGACAGGCATATGTCAAGAATGCTTTGATGGTGTTTCCTGCTCGGCAGGGGGTTGGACTGGATGGCCCTTGTGGTCTCTTCCAACTCCATGATTCTTTGATTCTAGAGACAGCCTGCCCTGACGTCCCATTCAGAGTGCCTGGGGTTGGTAGGCGAGTTTGTGCCAGAGTTCTGAGTGTTGGGCTTGCCCCATTGACTTCTATGGTAGGATTTTCCTTAGACCTGCTTTTTGGCTAGTGCAAATTATGCTGGGTGCCTGGAGTCCCGTGGCCACTGCTTTGGGTGCAGTGTCCACTTCTCTCTTGTCACACCCCTGGGATGCCCTCTTCTCAGGGCTTGTGCCAGCTTAAGATCCACTAGTCTTGGATGGGCTGGCTGGATCCTGGATCCACAGGTGGGCAGCCTGTGGTGTTGTTTCTGGCTGCTCTGCGCGTGGGCCGGGGTAGCCTGACCGCACCAGGGACCTGCTGCATCCTTTGCCGCTCATATCAGTAGATATTGCCATAGGCCTGCCCCCTAAATACTAATTCAGCAGCTTTGTTGCCTATTGTAGAATTTACAGGGTAATAAAATGCATGCAATCGGCAGTGTTTCCTGTTGTTTCCTTTATTACACTTGATGCGTTTCTAGTAATTTGTAGCTGCTGGATATAATGCTCACCTTCTTGGTCCTTAACACTTTCATCAGCCGTGCTGGGGAAAAAAATCCCTTTCCCTGTTATTTTATTAGCATTTGTTGGGGCAAGACAGGCTGGAAGATGAAATTTGGGAGGTCCCTAGATTAATGAAGGAGTAGCAGTTTGTTGTTTATTGAATGACTTTCTGCCATTTGGTTCCATTCATATCAACAGGGACCTCCAGAGACCTATTGGAATTGTTTTCATGTGTATTATATTCTATTATTCTATTATATATTCTAGTCTTGTTTGACATTACACACACACACACACACACACACACACACACACACACACACATATATATGTTTGTAATTGTTCTTGGTTTTCACTTCAGTGTTTGCAACACAGGGGTTTGTTTTGTTTTTTTACAGTACATTGCAGCTTGCCAGGCTGTATATCTGTAATAATAATAATAATAATAATAATAATAATAATAATATAATAATAATAATAATAATAATAATAATAATATATTATTTATACCATGCCCATCTGGCTCGGTTTCCCCAGCCACTCTTGGTGGTTCCCAATTGAA
Source organism: Zootoca vivipara (assembly GCF_963506605.1). Classification (NCBI taxonomy): domain Eukaryota; kingdom Metazoa; phylum Chordata; class Lepidosauria; order Squamata; family Lacertidae; genus Zootoca; species Zootoca vivipara. Next base: position 88,392,973 of record NC_083279.1, read on the forward strand.
TATTAAAAACACAATACAGCATTAAACATTAAAAACTTCCCTAAACAGGGCTGCCTTCAGATGTCCTCTAAGACATTTCACATCTTGTGCCTGCTTCTTTTCATTATAGTAAGATTTCACTTGGCCAAACTGCTCCTGTGCAGAGCTCAATTGGCTAGAGCCTGGTGCTGAAAATGCAAAGGTTGCTGGTTCGATACCCATAATGGACCGCTTCATATTCCTAAGGGTCCCTTCCAACTCTATGATTCTAAGCTGTTTCAAATCCTGGGCATTGCTGAGATGTTTCTAGATTTGGGAGAGGTGTGTGAATTCTTTTTAGACTACCCAGGGCTGTGACTACAACAGGGGCTTGGAGGAGAAATTCAATTCCTTTCACACTTCATAGAATTGTTGGGGTGATCCTGAGACTGTATATCTGTAAAATAATAATAATAATAATAATAATAATAATAATAATAATAATAATAATAATATTTATACCATGCCCATCTGGCTCAGTTTCCCCAGCCACTCTTGGCGGTTCCCAATCGAATATAAAAAACACAATACAGCATTAAACATTAAAAACTTCCCTAAACAGGGCTGCCCTCAGATGTCTTTTATCTGTATTTTAACTGCTATCAATATTATTATTGATAGTGCTGTTCTGATACAGGGAACGTCATGGGGACCTGGGGCCACAGATTCTCCACCAAGGCATTATTATTCGTTGTGGTCCTAGTTTATTCCAGTTCCACCTGTCTTGCCTTTCTGTTTTTAGTACAACAGTCATACAATTGTGAAAAGCAGACAGAGGGGAGGGGGCAAGCACTTTGCTTCACTCACCCAGTGCATAAACATTTTTTCAAATTAAGCTTTAATTTAGCATTTGTCATTTCAAGATGCTCAGATGATGTCTTTGTCACCTGGATAATATAAAACCCTACTCTCTCTCTGAATTACGATTATTAATCACTATTGTCAAAACATTATGCGTTGCAGAAAGCCAAGTGTGTCACCAGTAATGAAATCAAATCAACCTGCCTTGACTACCAATAAACAGGAGGTTAAGACACTTTGGAACCACTTTGAACCACATTTTCAGAGTGGTTCAATGGTCAATCCCTTTTCACAGGGAACTCTGGGAATTGAAACTCAGTCATGGCTTCCCCAAAGGAATTCTGGGAGCTGTAGTTTGTTGAGGGTGCTTACAAAAATGTGTTATATTTGGGGAAAACTGATCTGCAAAAAAATGGTACGCTCTGAAAAATTACATACAAACTGTCTATACTATCAGAAAGTCAACAAAAAATGCTGGTGAATTTTCCACGAGGGCTTAAAAAAGAATTTGCAAACTGATGTGGAAATCTGGAGAAGTGAACTGGAGGAAGGGGGTAAATGAGAAATGAAAACTGACAGTTGCCTCCATCTCTAGACTCTAGACAGCGCCTGAATCAATCTCCCACCTCCTGCCTCCAGTTCATCCACGCATGTGTTCAGAATGCAGTCAACAGCCCAAAGCACAGAGAAGTCATTTCTCAGGCCTGCGAGGGAGTCAGCAGCCAGCCAATAGCATGCACATTTTATGTATACATAATATGAATTAAATTAGCACAGTGGTGCCACACCAAGGGTTCTGATCCTGTTTTATACACATGCTGTAAAAAGAAGATAAGGGATTAAAACAAACAAAAAACAAACAAGGTCTTCTTAAAACTTGCTGACGACAAGAGCTGCAGAAACGATGACTGTGAATCGCTTGAACGGTTAAGTCCTTGGTATTACCACTGTGATGGTTTTAATTGGGTTTTAATTATGTTTTAATATGAAGGCTTTTATTGACATTCTAAACTGCTCCTCTAGTTGAAAAGGCAGATTAGACGTTTGAAGTTTTTTTTAAAAAAAATAAATTGTTGTTGCAATTGACATCTAGGGCTGTTTTCTTTTGGCTTAGATGTTGCAGATATAAATACACACACCAAGGCAAAAGTCTATGGAAGGGGCTTTGCCCTTCAGATGGGAGAGTACAGCTCCCATAATCCCTCACACTGGCCTTACTTGTTGGGTCTCATGGGAGTTGTAGTCCAATATTGGCTTCCCCTGGTCTAAGGTTGTTGTTGTTTAGTTGTTGAGTCGTGTCCGACTCTTCGTGACCCCATGGACCAGAGCACGCCAGGCACTCCTGTCTTCCACTGCCTCCCGCAGTTTGGTCAGACTCATGTTCGTAGTTTCGAGAACACTGTCCAACCATCTCGTCCTCTGTCGTCCCCTTCTCCTAGTGCCCTCAATCTTTCCCAACATCAGGGACTTTTCCAGGGAGTCTTCTCTTCTCATGAGGTGGCCAAAGTATTGGAGCCTCAGCTTCAGGATCTGTCCTTCCAGTGAACACTCAGGGCTGATTTCCTGAAGAATGGATAGGTTTGATCTTCTTGCAGTCCATGGGACTCTCAAGAGTCTCCTCCAGCACCATAATTCAAAAGCATCAATTCTTCAGCGATCAGCCTTCTTTATGGTCCAGCTCTCACTTCCATACATCACTACTGGGAAAACCATAGCTTTAACTATACGGACCTTTGTCGGCAAGGTGATGTCTCTGCTTTTTAAGATGCTGTCTTAAAGATGCTTGTCATCGCTTTTCTCTCAAGAAGCAGGTGTCTTCTTTCAATGCTTTCAATGCAGGAGTGAAATAGGCATACACATTTCTCCCACTGAAACCAACAAGGTTTAGAAATGCTTGACTTTGGGTTGTGCCCACTGAGTGCTATTTTGTTATTTAAATTTTGTTATTTATACTTTTCAAGTTCATACATTTCACTAATTTTATACATTTCACTAATTTTACAATCATTTTGACATTTGAAAACATGACTTCCTTTCCGCTCTTTCCGCAGTTCCTTAAATTTGTTTTTAGTATCTTCTGCATATCCCAATTAACTTAATTTGCTCATTTATTCATCTGCTTTAAATAAATAGTCTTATGAATCTGCAAGTTATTACAATAATTCTGCCAATGTTTTTATCTATTTATAATTTATCTGTAAATATTCAGTAAACCATTTCCATTCTTTTGTTTAATTTTTTTTATCTTGATTTCTTATTCTTCTCGTGAGTTTCGCCATTTCTGCATATTCCATAAGTTTTTGTATCCATTCTTCCTTCATTGGGACTTCTTCTTCTTTCCATTTTTGGGCAGTTAACATACTTGCCACTGTAGTAGCATACATGAATGAGTTTCTATACATTTTAGGTAGTTCTGTCCCTATAATTCCCATAAGAATAGCTCCCCCCCTCCAAAGGTTATTTTAAACATCCTTTTCATTTCATTATACATCATTTCCCAGTAAGCTTTAACCTATCTACAAGACCACCACATATGATAAAAAGAACCATCTTCCTTTTTACATTTCCAACACTTATTTGATTTAGATTTATACATTTTTTGCCACATTGTGTGCTATTTTGAATGCTAATAGTACAAAAGTCTACTTGTTTCTCCAGAGGTGATGGTTGTGTGTGTGTGTGGGGGGGAATGTGTGCACTAATTGCAGTGCATTGTCTATGTGAGTCACAGCATAAAGAAGCAAAAACGAAAGTTGACAAAGTTATAAGCGCTTTGCAAGCACATGATGGATGAAAGGGGAAATCTAGCCAAAGGCTGAGGAACACGATCTGGTTGAGAATCGCGTGATATCAAAATCTCACAGAGATTTAGTGCCGATTAGATGAGAGCTAATGAGAGGACTTTAGGCATAATCATCCGCTGGTGATTAATCACAAATGTTTCCAACTCTGAATTCGTTATAAAAGCACCCACTATGATCAGCAGGCTCAGATTTCTCCATCAGATAACAGTTTTGGGAAATCTTTTCAAAGTGGCTTTGCTCTGTTTTAAGTGGAGATCTTATTAGCGATGTCGCCAAAACTCGCAATTACCCGATTTGGAATATCGATTTGGCACTCTTGCAGTGCCCACCGGCATCCTAAACTATGTGCCACTCCTCTAATTGTTCTTCTCTGGTTTGGGTTCCAGTCCAAGCTAGAGAAGAATTCCTCACTTGCAGACCAAGCTGGTTCGTATGAGAATGCGCACATGTCCGATTCCTCAAGTTTCCCACTAGAGTCTCCAAACACGGCCAACGGAGAGGGATGATGGGAGTTGTGACCCTTAACATCTGGAAGACAGCAGGTTGGGGAAGTCTGCTCTACATATTTGTATAGGGAGATATTCCCATCGAATGCACCGGGCTTGCTTCTGAGCCCTCATGTCTAGGATCTCTCTGAAAATCCATAGTGTAGACCAGTGTTTCCCAAACTTTTTGAGCTCTGGAGCACTTTTCAGGAGAGAAATTCGGCATGGATGGAGCCCTTATGCCAAAGGCACATATATATTTTTTTCAATCTATTTGCAGGGCACTTAGAGATGCTTTGGGGAGCACAGTTTGGGAACTGCTGGTGTGGACATAACCAGGACTAGATTTAGTGACACGCAAGGAAAGCTATAATGTCCCAAGCCATCATGATGTAGTGCAGGAGGAGCTATCCCGTGTCTCCCCAGCTGTTTTGGACTACAACTCCCATCATCCCTGACCATTGGCCACACTGGCTCTTGGGTGTTCGGAGTGAAAGTCCAAAATATCTGGATTGGGGGGGGGGGGGAGAACCAGCTTCGCAAACATTACAATACAGGAACATACAGTATATGGGTACATATGATTACAGTGGTGCCTCGGTAGACGAATTTAATTCGTTCCACAGGTCTTTTCTTATAACGAAAAATTCGTCTAGCGAATCCCATAGGAATGCATTGATTTTTTTTTATTTTTTATTTGCCCATAGGAACACATTAATTGAATTTCAATGCATTCCTATGGGAAACCGCGATTCGCTAGACGAATTTTTCATAAAACGAATTCGTTTAGCGAGGCAACCTCCGCTCGAAAAATCCTTTCGTTAAGCGGAAATTTCGTTAAGCAGGGCATTCGTTAAGCGAGGCACCACTGTATTTATCTTGTCCATTCAATTATGTTTCAGAGGTGCCTTAATGGAACAAAGCTCTTGCAGAGCAATCCTATGTGTATCTACTCAGAAACAAGTCTTCTTAAGTTCAGAATGTGTAGCACTTACTGTTTTTTTTAATTATAATTTCTTTTCTCTTTTCTAAAACCGGCATCCAGATTTTTTTTAAGCTTTAATTTGCCACCTTTCCAGTGAATTAATGTTCTTTCTTGGGACCTCTACTGATGTTGTTTTAATCCTGCCCATGTAGAAAGGAGAGGGATCGGCTTTTGATATGTGATTTTTATTCATGTCCAGCTCTATGTGATTGCCTAGATAGAAAGAAGGCGGGTGTGCGGGGGGGGGGGGGGGGAGGGAGCCGAGTTCATGCTAGAGAAGGCGAAAACAATAGCTTCTGTGTTGATTCTGTCAATGCACACAAGATACATTAGCCACCGAATTTACTCAACAGACAGAGAAAAGGCCAGCAGGGATTGCTCTCCGAGAAGAAAGTTTGTTCTACAATGTCTCGGCAGAATGAAAGATGGTTTGATCTAGTGCCTTTCATTTTCAAGGTGTCCCAAAGCACTCCGGAATAATGAACTCTATACTGATAGCGTACCAAGTGACTGAGGGCGCAGAGAAATATGACAGGAGCGACATTTTCAACAGCTGTCCATAACCTTGGGCCTTCTATCCATCTTAGGGGACACACATAGCCCAAAGTACTGTTAACGTCTAAGCGCCTTAACCGCTTTAATGCATTAATTCCATGCCCGAACCAAGGACACCCTCTGCGAGAGGATCTCATTGGGGCCAGGGCGAGTGATGCGCACCAGGGTTAGCTTGCAGCTCTATTCTATAAAGTTATTTGGAGTTCATAAAGAAATGAATGCGGCTGCACGAAATATCCCCCAGTTTATTTATTTATTTTATTCAGAGTTCTCCATCCTGCTTTATTAGACACCGCGGTCCTCACGGCAAGATAAATCCTCTGAAACAAGGACTCCAATGAAAGGGTGTTAAGAACCATAACACAATGTGGTAGGAAAAAACGAGAGCAAATGGGGAACAGGCTCCGTCTTAACCCAAAACCTATTTGTAGTCACATGGGCTGGGAGGGGAAAATTTAAAAAGAAACCGCACAGCTCTTTTTTTCTAGGTTGAATTCACAGTGTTCACATTGCTGCTGCTGCTGAGTCAACCGCCTCAGACCCTCCAAGTGTGCCTATTTTCCAGGGACGTCCATGATTTAGAGACGCCATCCCAGTTTCTGATTTGATCCTGGAATGTACCACTTTCCCTTAGGATGTCCTTATTTTCAACTGAGAAATGTTGGAATGTATGGAGTTATCTGACCTCCGACCCGTCTGAAGGCAATCCTGTAGACAGAGGGTTTTTTGTTTTTTAAAAATGTTTTATTATGTTTTTTTATATACGGTATGTTCATAGCTGCCAACTCTCCTGTATTCCCCAGGAAACCCCCGTTTTTCCAGCTGTTCCCAGCCGGAAAAAATGGATTTTTTTGTTTCCCCCCGGTTTATTCTGGTACGACGGCCATTTTGGAACTGGGCGGAGCATGCTCAGAAGTGATGTAACTTCTGGTGTCGCTTTGCCCTTCTATGGGCACCAAATATGGCCGCTGCCGGCTTCAAAAGTCGCTTGTACACATGTCAGGAAGTGTGTCGACGCAACTTCCGGTGTCGCTCTGCCCATCTATGGGCACCAAAAATGGCCGCCGCCAACACCGGAAGTCCCGTCTACGCACTTCCGGACATGCGTAGATGCGACTTTTGAAGCCGCCGGCGGCCATTTTTGGTGCCCATAGAAGGGCAAATCAGAAAGAAAAAAATGGCCACTGGCAGGAGAAAATAACGGAGAAAAACGGGAGATGAAGTGATACAGGGGACCACCGGGAAAAGGTAAGTAAAAACGGGGGTTTCCTGGGGAAAACGGGGGTACTTGGCAGCTATGGAAGGGACTAAAATTCAGAGCCTCCGTGGTGGTATTCCAGACCCTCCAATTGTCCCTATTTTCCAAGGACAGTCCTGGATTTACAGAAGCTGTCCCGGTTTCTGATCTGATCCTGGAATGTCCCGCTTTTCTTTGGGATGTCTCTATTTTCACTGGAGAAATGTTGGAGGGTAAGGCATCCAATGCACTCATTCTGTTAGTGTAAATACTTACACTCGCCCCACAGAACTTGTCCCCCCTCTCTACCCCACATTCCAGCACCCTGCCCAAATCTGCTGCAGAGGATTGGGGGAGCCCCCAGAGCAGATTTTGGGGGGCACACAGGGGGAGGAGAGGGAGGGAAGTTTTGTTGTGCAAGCATAAACCCTTTCACTAATGGAAATAGCTACTTAGCACTGTACTGGATACAACCTGGGTGGCCTGGGCAGGTACCCAGTGGTGCAGGGGATGTATGCCAGAAAGCTTTTGACAATACAATGGACGGAAAAGGGGGAAAGTATTGAGAATGGCATCCAGACATGAAAAGTGATGCAATCTGTTGTTCTGGGCAATTAGTTAGCTACTCTGAGCCCTTTTGCAAAAGCAGCAAGCAACAGCAAGTTACACTTTTTGTTCTATTTTTGGTAAATTATTTTGCCCTTAAAAAAGTTGCTTAATCTTCCTTTCCCTGCTTTTTCTTTTTCTTCTTCTTCTTCTTTTTTTAAAAAAAGCTGTATATTAATTTGCAAACAGAAACACCTCCAGGTTGTAAAACATCTTGTTATGCCACTTGTAGCAAGCCTATGTGACAACTTGCGAGATGAGACAGCTTGGCCCATATACGTTAGGAGGAATTATATGTCAGTTAAAGATAGGTTAGGACAAGTTCAGGATGGGGGGGGGGAGGGGGGAAATCATACTAATTTATAACACCTAATATTTTTTAAAAGTGTCAGAGTGTCTGGCTCAGAAACATGGAGCAAATGTAATTAAATAGCCAACGGTAAAGAAAATAAAAGTCAAAAGTGAGGGCATAATAATGGCTCCATGTCATCAGACTAAAGGACCGTCTAGTCTAGCCCCTTTGGAGGGCTTAATTTGGCTCTGCCGTTTGAAGTTTCCCCACTCCTGGCTTTTTACATGAAGCATTTCTCGTATAGATGGAAAAGCATGAAGCATTTCTCGTATAGATGGAAAAGTAACAGGAAAAACCGTGTCCCTGGACCCAAGAAGCTTTGAGTGCATTCAGACATGGGGAATATTTCATCAGTGGCGGGGGTGGGGCTGGCTGTGTCCTGTGGATGGGGCATGTGTCCTGGGGTGTGTGTGTGGCACACCACCTGCGGGGGCATGGCACCCAGCGCGGGTAGGCGGCGGCGGGGGGGGGGCACAGCCATGATGCTCCCCCCACACTCCTCTTCCTCCGCCAGTGTATTTCATTGGTTCCCCCAATTATGGTGCAGGCAATTCTGTCCCATTTGCTAATGTTCTTTTTGCACCACAGTATTTGTTGTATTAGAAGGGACGCGGGTGGTGCTGTGGGTTAAACCACTGAGCCTAGGACTTGCTGATCAGAAGGTCGGCCGTTCGAATCCCCGCAACGGGGTGAGCTCCCGTTGCTCGGCCCCAGCTTCTGCCAACCTAGCAGTCCGAAAGCACCTCAAAGTGCAAGTAGATAAATAGGTACCGCTCCGGCGGGAAGGTAAACGGCATTTCCGCGCGCTGCTCTGGTTCAACAGAAGCGGCTTAGTCATGCTGGCCACGGGACCCGGAAGCTGTACGCTGGCTCCCTTGGCCAGTAAAGCGAGAGAGCACCGCAACCCCAGAGTCGTCCGCGGCTGGACCTAACGGTCAGGGGTCCCTTTACCTTTATCTGTTGTATTATGAAATAAAAAAAATCCTTCAGTAGCACCTTAAAGACCAACTAAGTTTTTATTTTGGTATGAGCTTTCGTGTAAATGCACACTTCATCAGATATTGTTGTATTATGTTGTATTATGTTGTATTACGGTATGCAACTGTGGTTTGGGATTGATATACCGACTTGTCGAGCTAAATTTCATTCACACCAGTGGGCAGGGGGCTGGGCCCCCTCAATGTTCAGAGGGCGTTTGGCTCTCCCCCCTGGCTCCTCGCGACATTAGAATGTTGCAAGAGAGATGTCAGAATGCCAAGTATGCATGATGTCAGGATGTTTTATTGGGCCACCTCAATCATCTTGAGAAGGTGGTGCCTCTGTTGGAGTGTGACACAACCACTTATGTCATAGAATCCTAGAGTTGGAAGGGACCCTGAGGATCATCCAGTGCAAACTCCTGCAATGCAACTGTCCCATACGGGGGTCAAATCTGCAACCTTGGCATTATCGCACTACACTCTAACCAATTGAGCTATCACTGGACAACACTACGTCAACAATGTCAGACCAACATGGCTACCTATCTGTAGCATGGACAACACTGTTACTCAATGCTTCAGTCCCCCTCTGGTTCTTCCATTTAAACAGCAGGGAAGAACTGTTTACTGATATACCGCCCTGATTTTCATCACTTTGCTCCCAACAATTTTATGGGTTGTTGTTGTTTAGTCGTTTAGTTGTGTCCGACTCTTCGTAACCCCATGGACAAAAGCACGCCAGGCACTCCTGGGTTAAAGGGGCTGCAAACAGATGTGGTCCCACCCCCAGGAACAAATAGCATGGAAATATATGCCAAATATACACTATATCTCACCCCTCCCCTCGGGAGTGGCTTTTATGTCATGTGAAAGCTGAAACATTACGTGCAAATTAAAAATTAGGGAAACGTCAGGGAAATGGAATAAGCTGCCATGTGAACACAGCCTTTGAAGAAACGCTTGCATTATTCAAATATGAGAAGAGGTGGATACAAAGAGAATGGGCAAAGGCGAAGGATAATTTGTGAAGAACCGTATCAAATTAAGTTTCAACAGAAGACAAAATGACATTGGTGGTATCGGTTCCTCCCCCTTATTATGCTACAGATAATAAAAGTTGTTAACACTTCCACAATATTCCAGTTCTATTAATATATTCTAAGTGCTAAGCTTGCATCATGTCTTGGCTTGTACAATTGTTATCAGTCTCCTAACAACAACAAAAGTCTAGGTGTAAATAGAAACTCATTAAAATCTCTGTCACAATGTGCTACAACCTCATTTATCTGCAGGGCCTAAAAGAATTCAAAACAGGCTTACAGCTTCTCAATAGGGCTGTTAGTTGTAGAGTATTCCTTTGACACCGGGCTGCTGCTTGTCTAGAAAGGGTTGCGAGGAAGAAGACACGAGAAACAATCAGTTTGGATAAACTGGATCAATTGGGGTTGGGATTCGGTGCTCATGAGGCAACCAGAATTTCTCCTGTGGGATATGCAGAAATTTTGAGCAGCGGCTTATTTTACTTACTCCTTACTCCTTTTGCTCAGTCCAGCTGTTTCTTACTCAGCCATGTCTCAGTCTAGAGCAGGGTTTCCCAAACTTGGGTCTCCACATAGCTGCCAAGTACCCCAGTTTCCCTGGGAAACTCCCGTATTTTCTTACCGTTTCCTGCAGGTGTCCCGAATGGCAAAATACCCCCTATTCCCCTGGATTACGGAGCTCCTGCCGGTGGCCATGTTCTTCGGGTGCCACGCTGGCACCGGAAATCGCTTCTACGCACTTCCGGACATGCGTAGAAGTGACTTCCGATGCTGTTGTGCCCATTTCCAAAATGTCCGCAGCGCCAGAAGTCGCATCTATGCATGTCCGGAAGTACGTAGAAGCGACTTCCGGTGCTGTGACGCTGCTGATCCCGGATTTTTCAATCCGGAACTTGGCACCTATGGGTCTCCAGCTGTTTTGGGACTACAACTCCCATCATCCCTAACTAGCAGGAACAGTGCTCAGGGGTTGTTCCTGCACTGCAGGGCGTTGGATTAGGTGACCCTCAGGATCCTTTCCAACTCTACAATTCTATGATTCTATGCAAGTCACTTTCCCCCATGAGCAAACTTCTGGGCATGCTGTCTGCCTGTGGTGGGGGCCTGAGCTTGTGAGGCATGTGGCCTGGGGCCAGTCAGAGAGAATTTTAGGACTGCATTTGACCCATGGTTCTGAGGTTCCCCACCCTTGTTTTAACCAGTGGGTTGTTTTGATAGCTTCTATCAAGGGGTCAAATCCCAAACTTCACAGCCTGACATTTGAGATGTTCTTAATCTCTAAGGCAGCTTGAAGCTTATCAGCAATGTTGGGTCTCCTGCTTTTGGACTTTCTCCAACGAACAAAATGCATTTCGCTCGAATGAGATCACAGGATGGTTTTTATTTTATTTTTACTACAGCAAACCAAAATGTAAAGCAGCAGAGAAGTGGGGTCTGTACAGACTCAGGGAAGATGTTAGTAAGCTCCTGTCTTTCATATCCTACCACAAGGCTTAGCTGCTCCCACAACCACTCAGTTTATATTATAAAAAGCTCAGCTTTTTTAAAAAAAAGAAAAGCAAGACTTAAGAATGTACTTGGAAGCAAACTCCCTGTTGATGCTACCTACTACCAGAACCATTCCGGTCTAGGTCAAACAATTCCTTAAGGAGAGACAAGGGTGGAGGGAGATATTTGATTTAGTTGATTTAGATCCTTTGAAATTTGCACTCCTCTGAATTTTGCAAAAGAGGTATCTAATCAAGTAATGAGAACAGGACGCCCCCTGTCACCAGCTCTGCTCCACAGCCTCCTTGGGTGCTCTTGCCTGGGCCAAATGTGTCCTTTGACAGCAACCATTCCTCTCTTCCTTGGCTGAGTAGCGAGGAGTGTTTACGTGTGTTTAGAAACCTCTGGGTCTTGCGTGGCTGGAATATGCCTGACGGAAGGGAAGAGCTGTATCCATTGTTCCTCTCACCACATCCACCACTGGCCCCCAGAAGGCTGAACACAAGAGAATGTGGCCCCCTAGGCTGAAAAATGTTCCCCACCTCTGCTAGGAGGAAATCAGGGAAAATGTGCAGCTTGGACTGTAGAACAAGCATGCTCTGCCTTTACTCATCAGCCAGAGGGTTATTGGGGGTGGGGGCTACCCTGATTTTGCCTTTTATTACTATTATTATTATTACCTGTTTGTAAGCTGCCTTGAGAATCACTCGAGGTGAAGTATACATATTCTAAATACCTGATTTTTTCCTAAAGTAATATGTACAAAAAATGTATATCCTGGGGTGGAGTGTGCATGAAAATGCATATATTCATGAAAACAACATACAAAAAACACACGTGGTTTTTTTTTTAAAGGTGCAGTGTTTGGCAAAATTGCAAAACAATGTGTATGATAGGAGAGGTTACACTAAAGCAGGCATCCCCAAACTTCGGCCCTCCAGATGTTTTGGACTACAATTCCCATCTTCCCCGACCACTGGTCCTGTTAGCTAGGGATCATGGGAGTTGTAGGCCAAGACATCTGGAGGGCCGCAGTTTGTGGATGCCTGCACTAAAATGCTGGTGAAATTTCATGGGAACTTAAAAAAAATAACCATTAAGAGGTGTGGAAGATTTGAGATCAGAGAAACTGAGTGAACCTGAAACTGTCAGATTTGCACATCCTTAGGAAAGACATGACATGTAGCTATGGAGTAATTGGAGTGGATAGGTTGGAATCACCAAGCGAGAAACTGAACATAATTTCCCATCTCAGCTGGAGAGGATTTGAAGGGCTTGCAAACTTGCCCCTTCCTAGATCTCAGTTTGGGAGACCATTGCTGCAACTATAATACATATTAGGGGTGGTTTGGGGTGGTGGTGAGGAATTGCATGCTTTCGAAACCTTCCTGTGTACTTTAGAGACATAAGGTTCTCATGCATTCTCCCCTGACCCTGAGAGCTGTAGATTTTTTCAAAGTTTTCCTAATCGCAGTGCAGCAGAAGATAGGTTGGCTGGTGGAGGCTGAGGCTGGCGTTCAGAAGCCTTGATGCTTAATATCTGTTTATGCGCCGGAATCCCTCTAGAATGTCCTTGAACAACTTCTTTTCTCAGTAGCGCAGACTGTATAATTTACAGAGCATATAGTCTATGCTAATGAGGTACTGGAAATATCAACAGCGTTTGCAAATTAAAAATTAGAAATAAGCTGTGTGCAAATGAGCCTTCGGAATGCAATGTATATTTGCAAGCATGAGCGTACATGTTGTCTGCCAGCTGTTGATAACAAATATTCTTTTTTATGCTATAGAGTTTATTTAACAGACATTTATTTGCTCCCTTAAAAGGCAATTGGTATACATTATCTTTATTGCAGTTTTCATCCGCGGAGATGTTGCTTATGCAAAAGCACACTTTGAGCTGCAGTCATCCGCAGCTGCTTCACATGCGATACCGAAGAGGTGATAGAGAGCACCCAAGTCACCTGCATGGTTACTCCCAAGTGTTTTTTTGGGGGGAGGGTGGGGGTGGGGGGCTTGTGCATATGGAAATGCACAATAAGGAAATGGATGCATCTAGATGAATGTGCTTCTGTGATTTACTGATAGTGATGACCTGATCCCACCCTGCATGACATCTTCAAAGTCTAGGAAGAGGATGCAAAGATCTTTTGTCCATATTCGTTGTATGCTGCCACACATTGTTGCAAAGCCAGTTTTTTTTGCAGTGCCAAACATTGTAGTGCCACCCTTCACCCTAAGGTCTCGGGGTGGGTTACAGCATTAAAAGGTAAAAGAGGTAAAGTGGGTGACGCTGTGGTCTAAACCACTGAGCCTCTGGGGCTTGCTGATCAGAAGGTCGGCGGTTTGAATCCCCATGACGGGGTGAGCTCCTGTTGCTCTGTCCCAGCTCCTGCCAACCCAACCTAGCCGTTCGAAAGCACACCAGTGCAATTAGATAAATAAGTACCACTGTGGTGGGAAGGGAAACAATGTTTCCGTGAGCTCTGGCTTCTGTCACGGTGTCCCGTTATGGGCCAGAAGCGGTTTAGTCATGCTGGCCATATGACCTGGAAAGCTGTCTGTGGGCAAATGCTGGTTCACTCAGCCTGAAAGCAAGATGAGCGCCACAACCCCATAGTCGCCTTTGACTGGACTTAACTGTCCAGGGGTCCTTTACCTTTAACCTTTATAGCATTAAAACACAGTTTGAAACAACTTACAAAAATAAGGTGGCTATTAAGAGGTACGCCAACTCTAGGGGGTGGAGGTGTCACCTGCCCCCTCAATATTCTTTAGCAGGGGGCTCATCCCCCCCCCCAATATTGAGGGACAGAGGAGGCTGAACCACTGAGCCGAGCCCAGCCCAGCCTCAAAGGCAGGCTCTTCCTTAGTAAGAGAGATTAGGAGCCATGACTGAGATGGACAAGAAAAATTAGGAGAAGGATTCCTAGGTAAGATGCATGGATATGAGTGAACCTGTTCAGCTACTTGTGGCCTGCCCTATTCAGGCTATATCCCTGAAGAGTTTGCATCTCTTCCTACAGAATGTGGGCTTAGATTTTGTTATTCAGAAGATCCAGCTCTGGCTCCTGTCTCAAAAGTGCATCGAGGCTTACAGTGCAGTCAAAAAGCAAAGTGGAAAGAAGTACCATTATTAATTTTTAACCAGCCCACTGAAAATTTATGAGTATAAATACCTGAGGGGCAGTTGAGCTTACCCAGTAGGCAAGGTACTATATCACTGTAATGTTTCGTGGACCTGCTTATTGACTAAGCAGGTCTGATTCATTTTTAATTCTTAATGTGAGTTTTTGACATGCCTCTTCATGCCTATGGTATGTTGTCATCCCTTCCTCCCCATGGAAGGGAGATGATGGTAGTAGTGGGAGGGGAACAAGGGGAAATGGATGTGCCAGGAAACCTTTCAGAACTTAAAATGCATTCTTCCTGGAAGTGCATGGAAGACAACTAATTTTTCCTTGAGGCAGACTGATAACAGCAGCAGAAATGTACAATGGAGATCACCAAAGGGTTTCTTGCATCAAGGTGATATTTTGTGATGCACTGCTAGGCTTGCTTGTACAGGTAATACATAGGTGCATCATGCCAAGATGGAATCATAGAACTGTAGAGTTGGAAGGGACCACAAAGGTCCAACCCCCTGCATTGCAGAAATCCTTTGCCCAATGTGGGGCTCGAACTCACAAACCTGAAGATGAAGAGTCCCATGCTCTAACCATCTGAGCTATCGAGACAAATCAGTTGACAGAGTTGGGGAAGGGTGAGCAGGAGGACCTCCCTGGAGAGGATCCATAGCTTTGTAATAGAGCACATGCTTTGAATACATTTTAAAAGGTCCACAGCATCTCTATGTAGGGCTAGGACTGCCCCGTGTCTGAAACCTCAGAGAGTCACAGCCGGTTGGTGTTGACAATACTGTACTGAACTAGATGGACCAAGGGGGTGACTTGGTCGAAGGTAGCTTCCTATGTTCCCAATAATCTCTAGTTGAAAAGATTGTATAGCAGGTGATAGGAGAGGTGGTCTCTGCTTTGTGCCACCGGGAAGACCCATAGCTCAGCGGTAGATGATGCGTCTTGCATGCAGGAGGTTCCCGGTTCAATCCCTGGCACCTCCAGATAGGGGTGGGGATTCTCCCAAGTCAGAAATGCCAGGCAGTTGCATCCATCATTGATAATACTGAGCTGGATGAAGCAACAGTCTACAGACAATGTTCCTTTTGGCAGAGGAATGCTCTGTACAAGTATCAGGAGAAATAAGACATTTATAGTAAAGGACTTTCTGATCTAGAATCTTACTAGGGACTTTGAGCAGAATTGCTAATGCTATGTTATGCAGATTTGTCCTACTTGAGACCCACTAAGCAGGGCACATTTCCGTCACCAGCCATGCCTTGTGGATTTCAGAATCCCACTGTTCATACAGTCTAGGGCAGGTAGGTAGTGTTTAGCAAGTTGTGGAAGCCTAGATCAGGGAATCCAGAATGGAGATACCATTGGTTCAACGGCTTTGGTGCAGTTTCACAAGGAGTGAGGTCATGGGTGTATCCAGGATCAAACCTGGGGGGGGGCACACCAGCCACACACCCCAGCCACCACCCATTGGCTAGCTGGCAATGATGTGGCCAGGATCCCCCCAGGAGGCATGGTCAACATCCACGCCCCTCAGAGGAGCCACCCATGCTTGAACTCCTGCCTCGCCCGCTCCTTTAATGGCAGTGGTGACTAAAACGAGGCAGCAGCAGCGAAGCTGCCTCTGTTGAAGGAAACCTGGACCTGGACCTGGGCTAACTTCAGCCCACACTCTTTCAAGTCACAGCGAGCACAGCACATGTATGCAAATGAGATGCCGCAGAGCATTGTGGGGCAGCACTTTCTGTGCTGTGCTCGCTGTGACTTGAAGGAGTGTGGGCTGAAGTTAGCCCAGGTCCAGGTCCAGGTTTTTTTTTCAACGGAGGCAGTTTTGCTGCTGCTGCTGCTGCCGTTTTGCTTCAGCCAAGCAGGCTGAGGCATAGCACAGCAGGCAGCGTCCCTGCCTGTCCTCTCCAGCTGCCCTGCTTCTAGGGAGGGGCAGCTGCCCCTCCCTGCCCCATGCTGGGTACGCCCATGAGTGAGGTGTCAGAAGCGCTTGTTTCCTGCAGGTTGCAACTACAACAACAGAGATCACAGAGAACAACCACTATCAATCTTTTTGTACTAATACACTGAACATATAAGGATTCTTTTAAGCCACACATTCCCTCTTGTTACCTCTTCAGCTTCTGACACCTTCTCCCCAACTTCTCTCTCTTTCCCCTCTGACCATATATCAACGTCCAACCACCAATCCCCGGGCTCTGAGTCTTCTACCCTGGGGGCGTTTCTCAGCTGGTTCCTCTCATTCTTCTGTGCCCAACCAGTTCCTGACATTTACCATGCTCTTTAAGGTCCCTGGGTTTTGAGTTATGACAACAAGAAGTTTTTTGAGAGACCACGATGGGACAAAAGAATCAAGAAAAGAGATGGTTTTTTTGGGTTTGGAGGACTCAAGAATTCTTACCTTTCAATCTCAGCAACAGAACTATGGTTTCTTCCCGTAGAGGCTGAATTAGGTCTAGTTCAGAAGGCAGGCTGGATTACGGAAGAAGGAAGGTGAAGGAGTATCCTTCTAACACCTGTTGCATTGCACCGGAGAAGAACTCCAGCATAAGTAAGTTTGGAGTTTTCATAAATAATGGGTTGCAATTGATTCAGAAAGTAATTATGCCTTAATGTGAACTGGAACAAATGTTACATGGATTTTAGATACTGCATTCTAGGCCAGTGACAAGAAAGATGAGGAAGATGGGTATGGTGCATATAAACCAAGCAAGATAATTATTTTGCTCTCCACAGCACTGCTGAGTCAATAATTGAAATACTACGTTTTATTATGAGCGCAGTGCCTCCCGAAGACTTAGACAAATGAGAAAATGCTCAGGGAAGGGGTAGGGAATCTGATTTGAAAAAAAGTTTAAGGGGTCAGGTCCAGAGAAAGTTAGTCAAGTTGAGGTCATGGAAAACAAGGGGAAATATTAATCATGGTGAAGGTAAAGGTAAAGGTACCCCTGACCATTAGGTCCAGTCGTGACCGACTCTGGGGTTGCGCGCTCATCTCACATTATTGGCCGAGGGAGCCAGCGTACAGCTTCCAGGTCATGTGGCCAGCATGACAAAGCCACTTCTGGCAAACCAGAGCAGCACACAGAAACACCGTTTACCTTCCCGCTATAGCGGTTCCTATTTATCTACTTGCACCCCGTCACAGGGATTCGAACCGCCGACCTTTTGATCAGCAAGCCCTAGGCTCAGTGGTTTAGCCCACAGCGCCACCTGGGTCCCTCATCATGGTGAACTTAAGCCTAAATCAGGGATTGACAATCTGTGACCCTTCAAGGTGGTCCTGGTCTCCAACTCGCATCAGCTCCCGCCTTCATGACCAATGATCAGGGATGAAGAAAACTGTAATATAGCAACAGCCAGGAAGCAAAAGTTTCCCCCACCTCTGGCCTAATTGATCTTAACAGAACTTTGGCTCAGCTAACATGTCTCTGGAAAAGTAGATTAAAGCCCAAACAGACAACATGCTATAGAGAAGATGTTTATTGTTTTTGGAAATTAAATACAAATACTGATTGTGGAGGAAAGGTTGAACATCTGAAGGCAGCTCTGTTTAGGGAAGTTTTTAATGTGTGATATTTTAATGTATTTTAATCTCTGTAGGGAAGTTTTTAATGTGTGATATTTTAATGTATTTTAATCTCTGTTTAAACTCTCCCAGAGTGGATGGGGAAACCCAGCCAGATGGGCTGGGTACAAACAAACAAACAAATAAATGAATAAATAAATAAATAAATAAATAAATATTCTTTTAATGGTGGTAGCCTAGTTAATGGTCCAAATGGTCCAATAAAAAGCTTCCTTGTATTGATTCAGAGCATTGGTCAATTTTGCAACGCAGGTCTCCAGCCATGTTCAAAAAATGTGGAATATCAGGGTAAAGTTATTTGTTACATGGAAAAATGCATTACATCAATAAAAGCTGCATGCTAGGTAAAATAGCATATGCAAATGTGTGTAGCAGGAGAAATTCTCACTAGCATGTTGATGGATTTTCTGAAATGGACAGCTTCATCCATCCCTAGTTGTGAGCGCCTAAATATGAAGGAGAGTTCTTCTAGAATAGGATACAGCCTTCTTGGGACTGAGCAACTTCAATACGGAGGTGGGGAGAAAATCATGTTTGACTGATCTGAAGTATCAAACATTGCACGTAGAAAAGTAGCACATAAGGACGAATAATGCAAGCCTGGAAACACCCCCTTGATCTGCTGGCTTTCCATGACCAGGTTTGATGTGAAACAACATGCAATTGTGTAGCCCTCCACCAGCAGTGAAGTGGTACAATCCAGGAAGAGTTGGTAAGAATATAAACACAAGAACATGAGAAGAGCCTGGGCAGTGGTCCGTCTAGCTCAGCATCTTGTTCTTCCGGTGGCCAATCAGATGCCCAGGGGATGCCTGCAAGCAGCATTCTTCCCTTCTGTGGTTTCCAGCAACTGGTATTCAGAGGCATACTGCCCCTGCCAGTGTAGGTAGAACATGAGGGTTTGTAGCTACCCACAGACCTCACATCCATGAATTTGTCTTATTCTCTTTTAAAGTCATCCAGGCTGGAGGCCATCACTGCCCGCTATGGGAGTGAATGCCTCTTGGGCTTGACGATCAGAAGGCTGGCAGTTCGAATCCCCACGACGGGGTGAGCTCCCGTTGCTCTGTCCCAGCTCCTGCCAACTTAGCAGTTCAAAAGCACACCAGTGTAGCCCGACAGGACAATGACAAAAATCCACCATCAGCATACAAATCAATATGGCTAACCTGATCCAAAACACCCACTCACACACGAAACAAAAACCACTACAACCAACCACAAATGAATAACCATACCCTAGGCCAACCCCAACCTCTCTCACCACCAAAAGAACACAAGGGAACAACAGAGAACCTGCACAAGCGACACTGACAACCCCCCCAACGTATATTAAGTAAAATAGAAACACCGTCACCTGACCCCCCATCTCCCCCCCATCTACTTCTATCCCCCTCTTTCTTCCCAATGTCTCAACAAATGAAACTGGTTTGTAAACATGTTTTGAGAGACATTGCATATATTTCTGTAACTCAAGAAAACCTTTAATTAAAAAAAAAGCACACCAGTGCAAGTAGATAAATAGGTACCGTTGCGGCGGGAAGGTAAACGGTGCTTCCATGCACTCTGGTTTCTGTCCCGGTGTTTCCTTGCACCAGAAGCGGTTTAGTCATGCTGGCCACATGACCTGGAAAGCTGGCTCACTCGGCCTGAAAGCGAGATGAGCGCCGCAACCCCATAGCCACCTTTGATTGGACTTAACCGTCCTGGGGTCCTTTACCTTTACCTGTGTTCATTAGTATTTTCTTTTGTCTGCTATGACTTGCCCATGTTTCTGGATGCACAAGTCATGGGATCAAGAGCTGTTGTATAGGCATCTTTGCCTAGGCACGGGGGCAATGCATAAGAGCATGTTACTGTGGCAACATGCGACAACAGCTTCAAATGAGCATTTTATTTCTACAGCAGGAGCCCCACACTGGGGGTGGCGGGGTTAGAAATGTAACAATGATGGTGCACGCAACATGTTGAGGATGTGTACAAAGCCACCTTAGCATTTTGTTTTTAAATCTCATTTAAAGCAATTCAGTATCACAATCAGAGGTGTGTCGTTTTTTAAACTCTATGCTAAGTGAACCTTCTGCAAGAACACAGCTGTATTAAGAACTGCAGAGATGCTGTTAAATAAACAACAATCTCTCTGGAACTGGCGTATAAATATTAATTAGGGATGGAAACAAGGCAGTATCTAAACTGTTTCTATTAATTTTTTTGGCCCGGATCCAGTTTTCCCCACAGCATATGGGACTGTCTCCCCCATTTCGATTCTCCCAAACAATCTGTCTGTGGCTTAATTTTAGACTGCAGAAGGAATCTGGGAACCAGCAAAAATAGATAAATAAATAAATGCTCAGCTGTACAACCTTTGTTGCCTTGGTGGAGACAGAAGGAGACATTTCCAAATGGATGGCCAGAGAGTTTATGCAACTTCACTTGGTGGCAGGTTCTGTTTCTGCCCTGTGAGCCCCACCCACATTGCCCTTTGGAAAAGCCAGAGGTCTTGCAATTTCAATTTCAATTCCAAAACACACACACAACCTGCTTCAGATGCAACAATTAAATTTGGCATGGCAATTTACAGATGAGCCTTTCTTTTTTTTTTAAAAAAAAAACCAAACACCCAAACCCACGCCCACACCCCCTCAGAGAGGCAATCTGACATCTCTGTAGCTATGTTTTCTCTAGGATAAGAAAATGTGCATTTGGGTCTGTATGGAGATGATATGGGCAGAGCTCACTTCACAAGGAGGCTAAGGCAAAACTCTCACATGCACATCAGGGGGATTGAATGATCCAGCCCAGCTTTCCACACTCCCGCAACATTCCCCACCGACATACATCTGAAGGCCCGTATGGATACGATACGATACGATACGATACGATACGATACGATACGATACGATACGATACGGTACGGTACGGTACGGTACAGTACAGTACGATATGATACGATAATCTTTATTGTCATTGTCCCATGCAGAACAACGAAATTGAACATCTACATCAAACTGACAACAACCATCAGCCTACTATCCAAAACAACAACAACCTATTGACTCGCTAACCATCCCACCTATACATAATTAACCCCCTAAAAAACTCTAATACCCCTCCTGATTTACCCCCTAAAACTCTGATGCGCCATGACTGAATACAGACCCTTCATCACAGACTGTCCTTTAGGATGGACTTCCCTACCCCTACCCGTACCCGTACACCTAGCCCCGCCCCGCCCAACACTAACCCTAACCCTGTGATGGGTACATGGCAGTGTCCAGAATTTTTGAGGGGTGGAAACATTACGATACGATACGATACGATACGGTACGGTACGATACGATACGATACGATACGATACGGTACGGTACGGTACGGTACAGTACAGTACGATATGATACGATAATCTTTATTGTCATTGTCCCATGCAGAACAACGAAATTGAACATCTACATCAAACTGACAACAACCATCAGCCTACTATCCAAAACAACAACAACCTATTGACTCGCTAACCATCCCACCTATACATAATTAACCCCCTAAAAAACTCTAATACCCCTCCTGATTTACCCCCTAAAACTCTGATGCGCCATGACTGAATACAGACCCTTCATCACAGACTGTCCTTTAGGATGGACTTCCCTACCCCTACCCGTACCCGTACACCTAGCCCCGCCCCGCCCAACACTAACCCTAACCCTGTGATGGGTACATGGCAGTGTCCAGAATTTTTGATGGGTGGAAACATTTTTCAAATGTGCTTTAAATGAATTATGTGTCCTCAGCCTAAGTTCTGATGTGCACTATGGTCCATGAGGTGCAGATCACAGTATCTCCTACAGTTTTGTGATGATGGTGGTGGTCAGGGCAGTCTGGAGCAGGTCGGGCGCCCTGGCGCTGAGGCGCAGAGATCACTCCAGCGCCCCCGCCCCCGCCCTCGCAGCGCCCCGCCCGGCTTTGCCACGCACCGCAGCGCCACCGGGACCTTACCTAGAGCCAGCCCTGGTGGTGGTGGTGATAGTGATAATTTTATTGGTAGTATTGGTATTGGTATTAGTATTATTATTATTAGTATACCTGAGTGAGCTTCCAGTATACACAAAAACATAACAAAACATTAAACACTAAAAACTTTCCTATACCGGTATACAGAGCCAAGGCCATTTAGGGCTTTAAAGGTCAGCACCAACGCTTTTAATTGTGCTTTGAAACGTACTGGGAGCCAATGTAGGTCTTTCAGAACCGGTGTTATATGGTCCCAGCAGCTGCTCCCAGTCACCAGTCTAGCTGTCACATTCTGGATTAGTTGCGGTTTCTGAGTCACCTTCCAAGGTAGCCCCAGGTAGAGCCTGTTGCATGTACCACTCTGGCGGGACAGTGTGCAGGCAGGTAGTATTCCTCAGGCATCATTAACCACATGCCCAGTTTTCCTCTCCTCCACCAGCAGCAGTCAGTGGTTTGCATGTGCCTTACAGGATAAAAGCACTGTGTGCCAGGCAGTGCACAGCCGGGTTGATCGCCAGTCATGCCAGCCTTCCATAACCTCTCCTTTGCGATGCTTTTCCACAGCAACACGGCCTGTTATTTACTAACCCTGAAAGGACAGAGAGTGAAAGAAAACTGCGGAGGATGCAGCTTGCGTGACCTGCATGCCAGTGACATGAGCGGCAGGCTGCGCAATGTCAGCTGTCACCCCTCACCTCTCCTTTACTCTGTGCCTCCCCAGGTCACAGCCTGAACAGCTGGTTGCTGACACAATGCAGGGGTGGGTCTTCCAGTTCACAACCATGTGGGGCAAACTCTGCTCTTTTATTTACTCATTTTAATGAATGACCCTCAGCCTCTAATGCACTGGGTTTGAAATAAATGGTTTGAAATAAATTGAAGAACAAGATATCTATATCTATCTATTATCTATCTATCTATATACAGTGGTACCTCAGTTTTCAAACAGCTTAGTTCCTGAACAACTCAGAACTTGAACGCTGCAAACCTGGAAGTAGGTGTTCCAGTTTTCGAACTTTGCCTCGAAAGCCGAACATGCTCTTCAGCTTCCGTTTTTACTGTTGCACAGCAAATTTGAGTCCCCCGCTAGTAATTAAGCCCATTTTTCCTCCTGCTTCTGCCCTTGAACCGCTCATTTGAGTCCCGCCCCCATCACAATTAAAGCCTTCCGTTTCTGATTGCAGTGTTTTGAGGTGATATTTGGTGCTTTCGTTTTTGCTATTTTTTGTGGTTTTGTTTGTGTGGCTTTTTCATTTTTGTGACTGTGGCTTGTTTTCCATTTTATGATTGATTAACTACGGAAATGGATAAAAGCCCCCCCCCCATCCAAACAATGACTATCATCAATGCAGCTAAGAAAAAAATTAATTATAATTTTTATCATCTACAATACTGTCTTATTTATTTTATAGTACAGAACACTGATTATTGCTTTCATCTTATGGATCAATGGGTCTTGTTAGATAGTAAAATTCATGTTAAATTGCTGTTTTAGGGGTTGTTTTTAAACGTCTGGAGCAGATCAATCCGTTTTGCATTACTTTCTATGGGAAAAAGCATCTTGGTTTTGGAATGCTTTGGTTTTTGGAACGGACTTCCGGAATGGATTAAGTTTGAGAACCAAGGTACCACTGTATCTATCTATATCTATCATATCTAGCAGGCTGTGTGTCTTAGCACTTGATGCTAAGGTCATTCCGATGCAGAGATTTATGATTCCACCTCCTTTCTCCTTATATGCTGGGAAATGCTTCTCAGCTTAGAATCTCATGCTGTTGAGCCCAGCAGATGGTTGCATTTGTTCAAGGCGTGTTTTAAATCTGGTCCAGCATTTCTGCAGAAATGCCACCCAATCCCTTGATGTCTTTGCCTTTGGGAACTTTGGGGTAAGCGCTGGTATTATTACTTTCTGTTCCATAACCAAACCCCTAAACGGGAACTCCCAGATTTCCTTCCACATAGACAATCAAATGTCATGAAGAAGTGTTTGAAACACCGGCTGGTATCCAGTGGTGTGTCTCAGAATAGACACACTGAGGTTAAAGAACAAAACCAATTTAGGTTCTTTACTTTCAATGAGTCTACACTGAGTAGGCCTAGGATGAAGCATAACCCTAAGGGTGAAATTCAGTGCTGTTCTAAGATGATTGCTCCATCAACGCAAGTCAGAACAATCTCCCTCTCTCCCTGCACATTGTTTTGGGGATCTTTCATCCCTCCAGAGTAGATCTGGAAGAGGTGCAGAGAACATGTTTGTATGTGAATGAGTGGGGAGCCCCATTCCACTACTAGGTGTCGTTCCACTGGCTCCTAAGAATGTAATACTGGGCTAAATGGACAAATACTCTGATTTGGAATAAGGCAACTTCTGGTGCTCTTAGGACCACAATTTAAAACCCTGTCTGAATTGCTCCCTTTAGGTAAAATTGAATTGTATGAAATAATAAAGGAGCACTTCAACAAAGTTACCTGTTTGTGTTGGCACACTACTGGGCATACTGTTTAATCTTCTTCTCCATTATTTTTCTACACAATGTTGATACATGTTCCCTATGCTGTCATTTTACATTTAACAGGCTGGCAAACTGAAAGAGATTTCCAGAAACTGATAGCCTCCTCAACTGTGACTCGCACAGAGTTCTCTATCACCTGAACCAGCACCAAGAGGAGAGGACAGACTCAAGTCTTGAGACTCTCATCATGCAAGTGCATCTCTATTCTGCTTTTCTGTTTGTGGATGTTGGAAGGAGACAGTGTGCAGAGCTAAAATGTGGCTGTGATGTTTGCTTACGTTACGGAAATCTGAATACTGGTTGTGTATGTGTTTAAAATGGATACAGAGTCTTTTTCATTAGCTGGTTAGTCATTAGTTAATAATTCATTAGTTCATTAGTGGGAGCCATGCAGAGATGCGATGCAGCCTTGCAGAGCATCACAAAGCTCTTGCCACTCATTCAGCAGACTTACAGAGACATTGCT
This sequence comes from Zootoca vivipara, assembly GCF_963506605.1. Lineage (NCBI taxonomy): Eukaryota > Metazoa > Chordata > Lepidosauria > Squamata > Lacertidae > Zootoca > Zootoca vivipara. The sequence goes on from NC_083279.1 coordinate 88,418,037, forward strand.
ATACACGTCTCAGTTAGGGATGGAAGGATTGGTCAATCTGGTCAATCTTAATTTTCGTGGTTTCCCATCCTTTTGAATTTGGTTCTCCACACATCTGCAGCAATTTTAAATGTTTCTTTTAAAATGATTCCTTGAAAATTCTTCAGCAAGGTCCCCTGATATAACATAATGCAATTTTGCGTGTTATTTTCAATATATATTCATTTCATGCACACTCCATCATCATGAGTTGGTCTGCCAATTGGCCTGGTACTGGAAGGCAGTTCCCCGTAGAGCATGTCTGCTGGTTGTGGGTGGTGCTGTGGTCTAAACCACTGAGCCTCTTGGGCTTGCTGATCAGACGGTTGGCGGTTCAAATCCCTGTGATGGGATGAGCTGTCCCAGTTCTTGCCAACATAGCAGTTCGAAAGCACACCAGTGCAAGTAGATAAATAGGTACTACTGCGACGGGAAGGTAAACGCTGTTACCATGTGCTCTGGCTTCTGTCACGGTGTCCCGTTGCGCCAGAAGCAGTTTAGTCATGCTGGCCATATGACCCGGAAAGCTGTCTGTGGACAAACGCCGGCTCCCTCGGTCTGAAAGCGAGATGAGTGCCGCAACCCCATAGTCACCTTTGACTGGACTCAACCGTCCAGGGGTCCTTTTCCTTTTTATCTCAGAGCATGTCCTTGGGGATCCTGACATCTTCCATTCTGTGGACATGAACAAGCCAAAACTGGCACTACCTCTAAAGCCACCAGGTTTGGACCAAAGAAAAGCCTTCAGCTCAACCAGGGCTCAGATCTTCTCCCTTTCTGTGCAGTGCAAAATAAGGAAGAAAAAAAGAAGAAGTTAAAAGCTGACATCTTTCCATGCCCAGTTTCTCAAAGTTTGCCAAAGGAAGCCCCACCCCTCCACTGACCACTCAATCGATCCTCCAATGTACCTTTGTTATACTGTAATTTATTATTATTATTGATCGTTTGAGCTCCCCATTTAGTGGTAAACGCTGGGAGCAAAGACTGAAGACTGAGCATCGATTTTCAATGAATTTCTCCTCTCCACTTTTGCCAAAATTAAATAGGGATGAATGGGCAGCAAAGCAGGACCACCGCCTGCCCCTCCCCCGCTCCACTGGGTTTCCCACCAACATTTTTCAGGTCTACCCTCCCTACAAGGCTCACCCACCCACATGTTTCAGAGGTGGTCTGTTAAGCTGAACGGTAAAGTCATCATTTTAAAACCTTGCAGTGGTTACTGTTCCCCCTCCTATCCCTTCCTTGTGATTAATTGGATACATACTGTGTAGTCCTTTAGAGAAACTTGTCTGCACGTCCCTAGATACAGATCACTGCCTTGCATATAGCAGAGAGTGAATCTCAGACTGTTCAAGGACTGCGGCATTGCTACTTGACCGTTCTAGCCAGAGACGCCAGTACTGCGCTCCTTGCTGGAATGCTTTCTACTGAAAATATTTGATTTTAAAAACTCAAGTCAATGCCAGAAGGCGAAACAAGGTTCCCAAGAGGGATGGAATTGTGACCACCATTGCACCATTGCAGAAGGAGAAATGATTGCACTGAAACAACATTCCCACTGGTGCTATGTTGAACATTTTTCCAGTAGTTAGTCCTGTTGGATTCAGTGGGGATAGTTTCCAAGTAAGCGGAGTTAGAGTTGCAGCCTTAGTTCCTACATGATGCTCCCCCCCCATTCTTTTTGTGGGCATGAGGACAGGTTTGTGGTGAAGATACAATTGATAACTCACCTGAAACAGAATTACGCATAGAATCATAGAATTGTAGATTTGGAACAGACCCCGAGGGTCATCTAGTCCAACCCCCTGCAATGCAGGAATCTCAACTAAAGCATCCATGACAGATGGACACCCAACCTCTGCTTAAAAGCCTCCAAGGAAGGAGAGTCCACCACCTTCCAAGGGAGTTTGTTTCACTGTTGAACAGCGGCTACCATCAGAAAGTTCTTCCTGATGTTTAGTCAGAATCTTCATTCTTGTAACTGGAAGCCATTGGTTTCTGTGCTACTCTCTGGAGCAGGAGAAAACAAGCTTGCTCCTTCTTCTATGTGACAGCCCTTCAGATATTTGAAGGTGGCCATCATATCTTCTCTCAGTCTCCTCTTTTCTAGGCTAAACATGCCCAACAGTTGAACATCTTCAACTGTTCCTCATAAGCCTTGGTGTTCAGACCCTTGATCATCCTGCTTGCCCTCCTCTGCACACATTGTCAATATCTTGAATTGTGGTGCCCAGAACTGGACACAGTATTCCAGGTGTGATATGACCAAGGCAGGTTAGAGTAGGACAATGACTTCCCTTGATCTGGACACAATACTTCTGTTGATGCAGCCTAGAAGAGCATGAGCTTTCCTTGCTGCCGCATCACTCCGTTGACCTATATTAAGCTTCCTGTCCTTCCCATCTGTTCAGCACATTCCCCAATGAAACTATTAATATTTGGCATCACTGCTGGAGTGGAAGAGGGCTTGGGAGCGAAGATCTACCTACTTCCTTGTCCTGGGGTGGGGAACTAATCTTCACCCCACCCACTCAAATCCACAACACCTTTTCTAATGGTTGCATTGACAGGTACTCCTACTGCTGCTGGAAGTGAGGGACCTCCTCATTTGATTTATTTATTTATTGCATTTCTATCCCACCTTTTTTCTCCAAGGAGCTCAAAGTGGTGTGCATGGTTCTCCCATCCATCTCATTCAATTTCCACAGCCACCTTGTAAGGTAGGTTATGCTGAGAGACAGCGACTGGTGCTAGATCACCCAGTTAGCTTCATGGCAGAGTGGGGATTTGAAGTATGACGCTGTAACCATTACACAGCACTTAGGTCTCCAACCAAGGCCCAGGAGCGGCTGTCTGCTTGGGCGGAGCTTTAGAGACACCACTGCATTTGAATCCTTTAAATTCTCAGCTGACTTTGCAGCACCACCTGGCATGCGACTGCCTGTACAAAGCATTGAGCTTTGGGTGGTGTTTTTGGAACACAGGGAGTTGCTTTCTACTGAAGCAGACCTATTAGTCCATCTAAGTCAATGTTGTCTACACAGACTGGCAGAGAGGCTCTCTAGGACTTCAGTCATGGATCTCCCTTGGCTCAACTTAGCGATGCTGAGGATTGAACCTGGAAAGCAGAAGATGCTCTCTCTCTCTCTCTCTCCCTCCCTCTCTCTCTCTCTCTCTCTCTCTACCATGACCTTATCCTTAGCCTGGTTTAGACTGGTTATTTGGCTCCCAGTACGTTTCTGAGCAAAATTCAAAGTTTTGGTGCTGACCTTTACAGCCCTAAATGGCCTCAGCCCAGTATACCTGAAGGAGCGTCTCCACCCCCATCATCTGACCCAGACACTGAGGTCCAGCGCCAAGGGTCTTCTGGCGGTTCCATCACTGCAAGAAGTGAGGTTACAGGGAACCAGGCAGAGGGACTTCTCAGTAGTGGCACCTGCCCTGTGGAATGCCCTCCCATCAGATGTCAAGGAAATAAGCAACTATCTGACTTTTAGAAGACATATGAAGGCAGCCCTGTTTAGGGAGGTTTTTTAATGTTTGATGTTTTATTATGCTTTTAATTCTGTTGGGAGCCAGATGGGGGGTATAAATAAATTGTTGTTGTTGTTGTTGTTGTTGTTGTTGTTGTTGTTGTTGTTATTAACCATTTGATTTCCTATGACTGTGAGCCACTTGGGGACAAAACTATTACAATTTAGGAAAAACTGCCATCAGCTGCCATGAGCCCATGAAACAGAATGAGACACCAGTCAATCAGTCAATCAATCAATCAATCAATCAATCAACCAATCAATGAGACATACATAAATACAAAATATGAACAAACAAACAAACAAACAAACAAACAAGCAAAAAGCTTACCAAATTTTAGTATTGCCGAAGTATTTATAATGTTCATCTGCTCACTAGCATTTGGTGATACCTCAGAGGAGACCCATTGAAATTAATGGACTTAAAGACATGTTCATGAATTTAATGGGTCTACCTCCAGTAAGCTTTAATTGAATACCACTCTTTGTGCAGGGTTAAGAGCCACACTGCTGTTGCTTTCCATCTCCTAATTGCTCCTTCATTTACATTTTTTTAAGACTCGTTTCGTCAAAGCAAAGTGAAAATTAAATGGTAATTAGGGAAACAATATCCAGAACTGTACAATACAGGCCAACGTTGCATCGAGGCAGGAAAATGTCAAGGTTTTTTAAAAAGCATTTAGCTTCACAAACTGTGTACCTTCTTAATGCATATAGAAAGTCCAACATTTTAGTTAACTGCCATCTCTTGCAGCAAGGTGCTGTGGAAGAAGGCACATTTGTGCCATTTTTCCATTCTTGGGATGAAAGCCGAGAGCTTTGATAAATGACAAATAGTTTGATTTTCTCTCTTGCAGTTAGAGAGTTTCCCGTGGTAATATAGTGCATTAATTTGGCCGGTGAGCACTAAAAATATGAAAAGCGGCAGAGCTCATGAGGTGTGATACAGACCCCCCGAAAACAAATATCTTATAGCCCTAAACATATGTTTGATCCATAAAAACTTTTAATCTCAGTCTCGAAAATGTACACCACAAATCATTCAAAAACTTAAAGATAAGCAAGGTTTTTGTTGATAAAAACATAATGGGACACATCTTCTTTGGCTGCTGGAGGAAATGAGCAGGGGGGGGGGGTCGTCCCAGATGTATAATCAGAAGGAATAGCTCAATTTACTATCCCTGTCCTGTGCCAATATCCCCATAAGCCCCCATGGAATGGGGACTTCTGGAAAAAAATAGTTGAGCCTCTGCAGCACGAACCACGCTAACCGAAGATTGAAACGACTTCCAAGTGTCCTTGTTCTGGAAGGAAACATATGGAGAATCCCAAGTGTAAGGATAAAGTAGTTGATATTCCAAAGGAGCCTTCTGGAAGAAGAACAACTGAAAAAAGTCTCTCTCTCTCCCTCCCCCCCTCCCTCTCCTTTTACAAAAGCAACTCTTCTATGGACAACTACCCTGCAGGCTGACCTTCGTTGTTCTTTGTCTGCCTACTCCAAGCCATGCAATCGAAAGCCAGCCACATATAATTCATGCTTTTAACGGTGACAAAACCAGTGCCATTTCTTGACTGTCGTCTACAAAGAAACGAAGGCATATTATTCGTGGAGTTGTTTTTAAATAGTCTGATATTGCTGGTCTCTGGAATAACACACTGCCTTTCCAGCTACTTGGTGGGTAGAACATCACAGGTGGAAAAAAAGAGGAATCGCACTGCCGTTTGGGGAAGTTGTGACTGTCCCATTATCATCCTGGAACACTAGGCTGAACACCTGATAGATTTATCCACCGAAGAACAGATGGGGAGCCTGTGGTCTTTCAGAAGTTGCTGGACTACAACTCCCATCATTCTGGGTGGGACTGATGGGTGTTGGAGTCCAACCGGAGGACCACAGGTTCCCATCCTTCCACTAAAGAGTGGGTTGAGTATGATAGGTGGAGCAATTCAGGAAAAAAATGGACAGTGATTTATGGATATCTTTTTTGAGCTCCTGGAGGAGAGGGCTGTTGGTGGCTACTAGTCATGATGGCTGTGTTCTACCTTCATCATTGGAGAAAACGATGCTTCCAGATACCAGTTGCTGGAAACCACAGGAGGGGAAAGTGCTCTTGGGCTTGAGGTATCTGGTTGGCCACTGTGGGAGCAAGATACTGCACTGGATTGGCAATTGGCCTGATCTAGCAGGCTCTTCTTATGAGTGAGCTGATTTCTGGCTGCTTTGCACTTGTTTGAACAAGTTCCTTCCTTCTGTCAGCCTGCCAATCATTAGTTGGGGTTGGCTGGGCAAAGAGACAGAGAATTCAATTCAGTTCACATTTTTATGGAAACTGACTTATTTCTCACATCCCCAAGTAATACATAGATAAGAACATTATTATTATTTGGGTTTCATGCTTCTCCAAATTCTGCAATATGGTTCTCGGCAGAGAGAGAGAGAGAGAGAGAGAGAGAGAGAGAGAGAGAGAGAGATGCCAAAATGCAAATAAATATGTATTTTAGGACAAACTATTTATGGAAATGCACGCAATGAGATAAAGTACTGTATTTAAATACAGGTTCTGCGATAAAATGTGTGTTTCAACATTCTTGTATCTTGTGATAAAATATGCATTGGGGTGTGAATTTTCACCGGTTGATGTGGAAATGAGATGGAATGGACTTATGAATGAATGCATGGGAAATTATTTGTTATTATTTTATTTTTAATTCAATTTCTACACCGCCCTTCACCCAAGGATCACAATGCGGTTTGCAATATGAAAACACAAGAATACACAACATAGTAACAAACAAAAATTATCCCCTCCATGCAGTATTGTTGTTACACATCACTTGGGAAGACAGGCAAACTAAGGCCAGTGTACTGGAAGAAGCAAAGATCACCAGTGTCAAAGCAATGATTCTTCAACATCAACTTCGCTGGACTGGTCATGTTGTGCGGATGCCTGTGTATCATCTTCCCAAGCAACTACTGTATTCCGAACTTAAAAATGGAAAGCGTAATGCTGGTGGTCAACAAAAGGGGTTTACAGACTCTCTCAAGGCAAATCTAAAAAAAATGTAGTATGAACACTGACAACTGGGTAACGCTGGCCTGCAAGCGCTCCAGTTGGAGAACAGCCTTTACCAAAGGTGTCATGGGCTTTGAAGATGCTCAAACTCAGGACAAAAGGGAGAAACATGCTAAGAGGAAGGCATGCTTGGCAAATTCACACCGTGATCAACTCCGTCCCACTGTGGAAGGACGTGTGGATCCAGAATTGGCCTTCGCTGTTAAAACTGTTTGTTTATGGAAGACAATATTACTCGGCTACGAGTGCTTGCCAGGGAAGAAGCAGAAATTAAGGCTGACATGGGTGAAGCTGAGGCTCCAATACTTTGGCCACCTCATGAGAAGAGAAGAATCCTTGGAAAAGACCCTGATGTTGGGAAAGATTGAGGGCACTAGGAGAAGGGGACGACAGAGGACGAGATGGTTGGACAGTGTTCTTGAAGCTACGAACATGAGTTTGACCAAACTGCCGGAGGCAGTGGAAGACAGGAGTGCCTGGCGTGCTATGGTCCATGGGGTCACGAAGAGTCGGACACGACTAAACAACAACAACAACAATGGGTCAGGAACAGATCAAGAGCATAAGAGTCCTGCTGAACGAGGCCAGAAGGCTGTCTACTACAGCATCCTGTTCTCACCAACCAACTGCCACCCAAATGCCTATGAGCAGAAACTGAACACAACAGCTCTCTCCCCACTTGTGATTCCCAGTAGACTGATCTGCACATCCACAGAATGTCAGAACAGGATTGTACTGGAGATGGGGGGCGACCATGCTGTTTCTTCAGGAAATGTTGAATACATTGGCCATTACTAATGTCATTGGAGGGATGTTTGACAAATCTTGTGTTGCAACTCAGAACAGGAGTTGTTGTTGTTGGTAACAGCACCAAATTATTAGGCACATGTCTCCATTGTTGATGACTGAGTTAACAGTATGACTGTTCTCCGGTGCGAGACAAAGGGATCGCAATAGCACTTCCTCCCTCCTGCTCACACCTGCTGATGACCTTGAAGACGTATTGCCATATGGTCTTGCAAACATTATAATATATCAACGCTTGTTTGCCAGATGTTGTTGGATGCAGGAAGACGGTGGTTGCAGGGGCACAGTGATTATTTAGTTAGCGCAATGAATCTGGCTAAATAGTAACACTTTTCTTTTGGCTTGGCATTTGCTGGCTGGGTTTTAAAACTGGGACCAGAGTGGGTGGGGGACGTTAGCTATTTAAAGTGGTGTAAATTTAAGGAACCATGCAAATTACACAGAGCGAAGGGCATGTGAATTTGCTTCCTCTACTGAAGTGAATAAGGAGCCAATAAAGGGAATAAAAGTGCCAATGGTGTAAGAAATGGGTGCTTGGGGATGGTGTGTGATTGTTTCACTCACAAGAAGAGTTTGGATGGGAGTAGCAGCAGTTTTAAGGATGAAAAACCCTTATAGTGTATTGGCTCAGATTATAAACTGAACCATAGCTTGATTTTTACTCCTGTCTTAAAACTCAGCAGGTCTTTTTATGTTTGGAAATAAAATGCTGACATTCATGTGCACATTTATTTCTTCCTATAGAAATAGAAACGTAAGGCTGTTGTCATACTACTGTTTGTATGGCCACCTGTAGGTGAGCAAACAGTGGAAGGGGGCAGGCAGCCCAGATGAGCTGTTTATAAGAAAGTGTGTGTGTGTGGGGGGGTAGTTATCCAGATGAGTGTTTGTACACAGCCTTTTCAGCTGGCATGGTGGAGTAGTAGAGGTATTCAGGTGAATGGGGTGGAACCAGCTGAGGAGGGCGTCTTTTTCATGATCAACTGATTTGAGACTTGCCCCAAAGTGGGGAGCATGTGGGGTAAAGCTCATCCAACAAGAAATGCGCTTTTCTTTTCCCATTCCAAGTCCCCCATCTCCATAGATAGAGCAAATCGTGGTGCCTTTCCTCGGTGACCATCATAGCTGACCAGGGGCTTGAATCTGGGTCTTCTGTGTTAAAATGCAACACTCCAGCCATTGTATTGCATTGGTTTTTGGGGCCGGCCACCCATACAAGAGCTCATTAGACTTTATAGCTTAATCAGGCAGGACACTCAAGCCATTGTTGATGCATTCTAACAGCATCTACATGTTTAGGACCTCTCTTTATGTTCACTTTATGTCAGTGGGTCTCTCTTTCTCTCTCTTCCCCTGTCTTCTACTTTTTTAAATACATGTCCTCTTCTGACCCCCGTAAGAGCTCCCTTTTTATTTTTTTAAAAAAAACCAATCAAGAGCTCCCTTTTCATTTCATCCATAGTGATTGTTTCTCTTTAATTGGCAGGTTTGCATTGAAGGTTGCCAAAACCAGCGGATTCATTTTGTTTCCCCCTCATTCTGCAAAGTGAGGGGACCAGGGATGGTGGCGCTGGCTGGAGTGGGAGGAGGAATGAGCTTTTTTTTGCAATGGACTGACCCAGTTCACTGGTCCCCAACTAACTTGTGGAATGGAATGCAACTGCCATCCCAATTCCACACTTCTTCAGATTTCAGTGTGGAATACTGTGTGGAATCTCAAAATATGCACTTTATGGTTAAGACATGCACAAAATGTGTCATTTACAGAAAAGTGCATTGAAAAAAATGGGTATTTGGGGAAAAATATGTATAAACATGCATACAATTTGCATATAACAATGCACACATACAAGAGGTGACAGGATAGAAGTTTATAAGATTATACATGGCAAGGAGACAGTGGATAAAGGAAAGCTTTTCTTCCTCTCTCAGAACACTAGAGCTCATTGACATTCAATGAAGCTGAGTGTTGGAAGATTCGGGACAGACAAAAGGAAGTACTCCTTCAAACAGTGCATAGATGAACGGTGGAATTTGTTCCGACAAGAGTCAGTGATGGCCACCAACTTGAAAGGTGTTAAAAGAGGGTTGGACAAATTCATGGAGGAAAGGGCTATTGATGGCTACTAGCCATGATGGAAGCTATGGTGCCTCTCCACAGTTAGGGGCAGAAATGCTTTTGAATGCCAGTTTGTAGAATCATAGAATTGTAGAGCTGGGAGGGACCCCAAGGGTCATGTAGTCAGTGGCGTAGTAATGGGGGTGGGGGGGAGGCTGGGCGGGGGGCAGCAAGTTGGACGGGGCTGACCACCTCTGATGGCCGCTGTTGCCACTGCCGCATGACGCAGCCGCCGCCATCAAGGAGAAGCCCCGATGCAAGCGAGACTGCCTCACTCCACGGCTTGCTCGCGGGGTTTGCCATGGCGCCGTGTCGCATGCCTCCTGTGTGCACATGCACCGCGGGTCGCGACACGTGCGTCGCACGTCACGATGCATGTGTCACGACGTGTGGCGCATGCGCACGGCGGACACCCCGCTCCCTGGTGGGGTGCCTTCGGGTTTGCCACCCTGGGCAGCCAGGTGGCTAGCTACGCCGCTGCATGTATTCCAATGCCCTGCAATGCAGGAATCTCAACTAAAGCACCCATGGCAGATGACCATCCAACCTCTTCTTAGAAACCTCCAAGGAAGGAAGGAGAGTCCACAGCCTCCTGAGGGAGACCATTCTACTGTCAAACTGCTCTAACCATCAGAAAGTTCTTCCTGGTGTTGAGTCGGAATCTCCTTTCTTGGAACTTGAATCCATTGGTTTGAGTCCTACCTTCCAAAGCAGGAGAAAACAAGCTCGCTCCATCTTATATTCTTGGCAGAGTTTGATTTCCAGCAGATATACAGTTGCTCGAAACCACAGGAGGTAAGAGTGCTTTTGTGATTAGGTCCTGAGTGCTATTTCCCACAGGCATCTGGTTGGCCACTGTGAGAATAGGATGATAGACTAGATTGGCCAATGGCTTGATCCCGCAAGATCTTATTTTCTCATGCTCCTACAATTTAAAGTATATTTTGCACGCACTCTTTCCAAAAATCCACACAAAATGAGAGGAACAGAACTCTATGACAGAGCACCAGCAAGAATGAAGCAAGATGGAATTAGATAGAACTGTTCGTCCTTAATGCTCCAATTATTGGCTTTGGTCCATTTCCCACATCTTACTCTTCCAGTGACCTCCATTTTATTCTAGCCATGCTAGTCTCATTCTCCAGGTTCAACCAATTCCATCGGGACCACCAGTCCCTGCCGTTTTACTTTGCCTCTCCAGCTGAGTTGTTCTAACACCAAAGCAATGGCTGCCCTTGGAGGAGAGATGTCACGATGAAACGCATCTAAACATAAAACATCTAGCCAGGCAAGGAGCTGCGCTTTTGACATTGCAATGTCCCCTTAAACTCTTTATGACTCGGAGAGGATGTGCTTCGACTGGCAACGTTTCCTAGGAGAAGCGGAAAGGAGTTCAGAGGGAGGTCACTAACAATGATGGTTGACCGAGAGCATGGAAGAACTTGCGTAGAGGTCAGAAAGATATTGAGAGCATGAAGCCAATTGTGCTCCGCAGCAGAGAAGGCCATGAAAACGACAGAGGAGATGATGGGAAGACATGCCTATGAATGGGGTGGACTCTGTTGGAGTTGTTGTTGGACTCTGACTCCCATCATTCCTGACAATTAGTTGTGCAATCTGAGACTGATGGGAGTTGGAGTCAACAGCATCTGGAGGGCCACAGTTTCCCCAGCTCTGATCTTAGAGGCCTCAGACACAATACAGAAGGAAGTCTATGGCCAGGTTCATGCACTACTCCTCCCTAGAGATAACTGGGAAGCAGGAATGTGAGTAATTAATAACCCTACTATTATTAATAATGGCAACTCAGTGGTAGAGCTTCTGACTTGCAAGTTCAACTCTTGACACCCCAGTTAGCACTGGGAAGACCCCCTGGAAAACTGCTGCCAGTCAATTTGGACAATCTTGAGGTAGTTTGATCAGTGGTCTGGCTCAGTATAAGGCAACTTCCTCACGATTTGCCTGAGATCACTTTGCAGAACCCCTGACAGTCCAAGTGGACTAGTTGGATAAATAATCTGACCTAGGCTAAAGCCATGTCTGATGGTCTCTCTGCATCAGTCAATGGATGTCCTATGCTTACTGACAGGCAAGAAAGAAACAGATGTGGAAAAACCCGGAATGTTCAATTTTTCAAGTGAAGTGGACACGAAGGGAAACACCATCAGCTATCAAGATATTATTTATTTGCAGCATTTATACCCCACCCTTTAGCCAAAAAAGGATCTCTGAGAGGCTTACAATAGCAAGAAAACACAGACTCGCAAGCTAACCAGAGGTGACACATGATGATGATGATGATATTATTATTAATAATAATAATAATAATAATAATAATAATTTATACCCCACCCATCTGGCTGAGTTTTCCCAGCCACTCTGGGCGGCTTCCAACAGAACAGAACATTAAAATGCTCCCCTAAATGCTAAAATGCTATTAAACATCAAAAGCTTCCCTAAACAGGGCTGCCTTCAAATGTCCTCTAAAAGTCTGGTAGTTGTTTTTCTCTTTGACATCTGATGGGAGGGCAATCCACAGGGTGGGTGCCGCTACCGAGAAGACCCTCTGCCTGGTTCCCTGTAACTTGGCTTCTCGTAGCGAGGGAACCGCCAGAAGGCCCTCAGTGTCCGGGCAGAATGATGGGGGTGGAGACGCTCCTTCAGGTATACTGGACCGAGGCCATTTAGGGCTTTAAAGGTCAGCACCAACACTTTGAATTGTGCTCGGAAACGTGAGGAAAAAGGAAGAGGAGGGAGGAGGGGAAAGCAAGCTCAAGCACAAGGTCTTCATTGTAGCGCAAGTATATTCAGGATCAGGGCAGGTGGGGGCAACATCTTGGCCGGGAAGACAGAGCAGCTCTCGCAACACTGTTCTTACGGTGGAAGGACATCAAGGCATGTGAGTGTATGGCTAACACACACACACACACACAGAGAGAGAGAGAGAGAGAGAGAGAGAGAGAGAGAGAGGCTTCTTTCAGAAGCAGATGCAGTTGATTTGTCAGGACAGTTCCTCTTAGTCAAAGCCACTGGATTGAGATGACATGCCAGCCTCCTGGGAAAGGAAGCCAGCGCATAACCATATCCCTGCACATCAGTGCGGAAGAGATGAGGCAGTGTTGAATGATTAGGAGAAGCTTCCTGGCTGCTTTCTAATGCCAGAGGAGCATGGCTTGTTAGCAGCTCTTTCTCCACGGGGGAATTATGGCATGATTGGAAATGTACACACACACACACAACCTTGCACATAGAATATAATTATTATAAACACTTGGGTGATTTACAGCTGAGAGAAGCAAAAAGGAAAGAAAGAAAGAAAACACCCTGCAATGATTGAAAACAGAAGCAGGCTGGTGCAGGGTAGAAATAATTCAGTGAAAAGGTCAAAAGCAGGTACCGTAGCTACGGTTCATTCCAGCAAAATTCACGAGGCCGGTAAAATAACATGATTATGAGGACAGAGAACTCTTGGAGCTCAGGGGAGCACTGAGGATTGTCAAGGACTTCAATCTTTAATAATTCTGCCATGGATTGTCTCGCTGGATACATACCGGACTAATGTGGGAATTGAAATTTAGTTACAGTGGTACCTTGGTTGTTGAAAGGCTTGGCTCCCGAACAAATCGGCTCTTGAACCCTGCAAACCTGGAAGTAAGTTTTCTGGTTTGCAAATGTTTTTTGGAAGCTGAACATCCGACGCAGCTTCCGTGGCTTCTGATTGAGTGCAGGAAGCTCTTGCAGCCAATCGGAAACCATACCTTGTTTTTTGAATGGTTCCGGGAGTCAAATAGACTCCTGGAATGGATTAAGTTTGACAGCCAAGGTACCACTGTATAGGTTTTTAGTTATGAGCCAACCAGTGTTGGACTAGGACAAGCAGGGAAACCAGAGTTCAAATCGCCACTGGGCCATCAAGCTCATCGGGTGACTTTTGGATCGGTTACCAGGAACATGAAAAGAGCCTGCTGGATCAGGCCAATGGGCATTCTAGTGCAGCATCCTGTTCTCACAGTGGCCAGCCAGATGCCCGTGGGGAAGGTGCAAGAAAGGTGCGCAGTTGCAGCTGGGGATGTGTGCACAGGTAGATGAGATCACTCAGCTTGTCACGAGACAACAGTCAATTTCCATCACTTCTGAAAAATTCCTAAACCAATCCGGGGACATCAGGAAACGACCAGGAAATGATCTAATCCACAAAAGCACCCTCACAACCTCCCCGTTTATTTAATGTGGGGTGTGAAACACACAGCAGTCAAATGCAACATTCCTAGAGTGGACACAAAAAGGGGATGTCTGGACCAGCCAGTTAGAACTTCCTGTTTCCTCCTGAGCTGGGACAAACTTCCTCTACATGTAACCAGAGGTGGGCATGACCTCACCTGTACAGGTAACAAAATAGCACAGGGGAGGCAGCCACCTCTCTCTCTGACTCCATTCCTCGAAGAAGGAACATCTCCTTAGCCTGGCTTCCAGCAAGAGAGGACAAAGAAACTATCTCCTTATGGGATAGATCCCAGGTGTATATATTTTGTAACTTAAGTCTGCCTTCTGGGATCCATCTGTGAACAGGATGTGTGAGTAAACAATTTTATACTTTTATACAAGACTGTGTCGTGTCTATTCTTTTTAGGGGGGAATAAAGGGGAATTACCAGGAAACTTATTTCAGAGCCTGGCAAACCTATCCACTGTGCAAATTTTAAAAAGGGGAATGTTACTCTGCTAAATCGTAGAACTTGTTAACACAAATTGGGAAGGATATAATTCAACAATATATCCTCTCTTGTCTTCCTGAACATTCCCACATTTAACACAGGGGTCAGCAAACTTTTCCAGCAGGGGGCCGGTCCACTGTCCTGAGAGCCAGTGTGGTGTAGTGGTTAAGAGCGGTAGACTCGTAATCTGGGGAACCGGGTTCGCGTCTCCGCTCCTCCACATGCAGCTGCTGGGTGACCTTGGGCTAGTCACACTTCTCTGAAGTCTCTCAGCCCCACTCACCTCACAGAGTGTTTGTTGTGGGGGAGGAAGGGAAAGGAGAATGTTAGCCGCTTTGAGACTCCTTCAGGTAGTGATAAAGTGGGATATCAAATCCAAACTACTACTCCTACTCTTCTTCTTCTTCTTCTTCTTCTTCTTCTTCTTCTTCTTCTTCTTCTTCTTCTTCTTCTTCTTCTTCTTCTTCTTCTTCTTCTTCCTCCCTTGTGGGAGGGCCGGACTATATTGTGGAAAGGAAAAAAAAATGAACGAATTACTATGCCCCACAAATAACCTAGAGATGCATTTTAAATAAAAGCACACATTCTACTCATGTAAAAACACCAGGCAGGCCCCACAAATAACCCAGATATGCATTTTAAATAAAAGGACACATCCTACTCATGTAAAAACACACCGATTCCTCGACCGTCCACGGTCCAGATTTAGAAGGCAATTGGGCCGGATCTGGCCCCCGGGCCTTAGTTTGCCTACCCATGATTTAACACTTAACTCAGAATGCCTCTTTAAACAGCTGTGCCCAGGAGACAGTTGGGGGGGGGGAGGAAGACTTCCTCTGTCCTTCTCCTGCCTGCTTCTCATCCAGACACACTCTGCAGAGCTTTCTCTCTCTCTGGGTTTCCAGAGGAAGGCTGCCATAGCAAAGAGTGACTTCCTCTTTCTTTCTGATGGAAACTTTTGAGTGTGTGTGTGTTAGGGTCACTGGGAGCCAGAGAAAGAGTTTCAGGCAGAGAGGGGGGGTGGGAGCCTGCCAGTTGGCTATCCTTGACCCAGACACATGTAGTGTGTGTACAATCCCCTCCCCCCCACCGCAGGCAGTTGTCAGTTGTGACGAGTTGCCAAAACATGTCAGCAAATGAATGTGTCTTGTTCACACTCAAGCAGTGCACTGGCTGTCAAGCCACCGAGTTGTTTCTCTTAAATTGGAGTACGGTACTGATTTCTCCAAAGGCCGCCTTGGAAGTTGATTTATAAATGACAGTTGCTGCAGGACTCTGGGCCAAGGCTTCCCAAACTTCTGAGAGCAGAGCTGCTTCCCGAATTAAAATTCAGAGGCACCCTGTATGCTCTTATGTGCCCCCCCATAAGAGTTTTAGAGCATTTGAGGTGGGAACTTTTAGAGCATCTGAGGTGGGAGTTTTGGAGCATTTGAGGTGGGAACTTCCACAAATGCCAGTGTGCCCAAAGTGTCCCTCAAAAATCCACAACACAGGAGGCTATTTGCTCTTCCTGCTCAATTCCTGTTTGCACTGGCTCAGCCCCTGCAAAGAGGCCTTCATTTCACTGGATGCTAGGATTGGATACCCTCCCTCCCTTCCACTCTGAACGAGGTGCAAGAGCTTCTCTCTGTGGGTGAATGTGGTGGCGGCTGATGCCAAATCTGGAAGAAACAGGGATGGGGAGAAATTCAATGCTGTTCACATAAAGGCTAACCTACCAAATTCACATTTCCTGAAACAATACGAGAACTGGAAAAAAAAACCAGCCAGCCATCGAAATCCACGAGGCAGGTTCTCTGGCCGAAAAATGCCTGCAAAAATTCATCTACCAAGTGTGCACGATAATACAAGTATTAATGGAAATGACATACAGAAACACATCCTGTTGCATAAAGTTGCTTTGCAAAAAAATAATAATGAGCAAATGAGGAGAAAGTAGCACTAAGATGTGCAATTATAGCGGATGGGGTGCTCTTGTGCAACAAACCCATTTCCCCAAAGGATCTGAGTTCTTTGTGAACTGCAGGGTAACACTTGCTTTGATGCAACGTCCTCCAACCTTCCTGCAGACAGATACTCATGAAATAGCCAACACCACCCTACAAACAAATCAGAAGGAATGCTTAATATAAACAGGTCACCTGCAAGCACCCTGGTTCTCCAAGATACAGTGGAACCTCAGTTTATGAACACCTCGGTTTATGAATTTTCGGTTTATGAACACCGCGGACCCATCTGGAACGGATTAATTCACTTTCCATTACTTTTAATGGGAAAGTTTGCTTCAGTTTATGAACGTTTCAGTTTATGAACAGACTTCCGGAACCAATTACACCCATGTTTCAGTTTATGAACGCTTCAGTTTAAGTACTCCACGGACCCGTCTGGAACGGATTAATCCACTTTCCATTACTTTCAATGGGAAAGTTCGCTTCAGTTTATGAACGGTTACTCTGCGGACCGTCTGGAACGGATTAATCCACTTTCCATTACTTTCAATGGGAAAGTTCGCTTCAGTTTATGAACGCTTCAGTTTATGAACAGACTTCCGGAACCAATTGTGTTCATAAACCGAGGTACCACTGTACATGTAACTCACCGGGTTCTTGTTATTGTGTCTGCCAAAGGGCTGAATCCTTCCCCTCCAGGAAGTTGACCAAGAACGCACCCCCCCCCATCCTTGGGCCCTCAAAACACAGATTGGCAGACTGTGCTTGGCCAGGTTGGTTACAAGTGGTGCAATTAGCTCAGTAGTAGAACATCCAGCTTACCTCCATTCATGGTTCTTACATTCCAGGTTCCTATGCAATATTTTTCTTTACAGCATCGGACTTTCCTTTCGCTTCCAGGCATATTCGCAACTGAGCAACCTTTCGGCTTTGGCCCAGCCGCTTCATCAGCTCTGAATCTACTTGTACTTGTCCTCCGCTCTTCCTGAGTAGCATGTTGGACGCCTTCCGACCTGAGGGGCTCATCTTCCAGCGTCATAACTTTTATATGCTGTTGTCTTTGTCCATGGAGTTTTCTTGGCAGGGATACTGGAGTGGCTTGCCAGTTCCTTCTCTAGGTGGATCACGTTTAGTCAAAACTCTCCACTATGACATGTCCATCTTGGGTGGCCCTGCATGGCATAGCTCATAGCTTCTCTGAGTTATTCAAGCCCCTTCGCCACGACAAGGCATTGATCCATGAAGGAGAGCTGGACCATAAAGAAGGCTGATCGCCGAAGAATTGATGCTTTTGAATTATGGTGCTGGAGGAGACTCTTGAGAGTCCCATGGACTGCAAGAAGATCAAACCTATCCATTCTTCAGGAAATCAGCCCTGGGTGCTCACTGGAAGGACAGATCGTGAAGCTGAGGCTCCAATACTTTGGCCACCTCATGAGAAGAGAAGACTCCCTGGACAAGACCTTGATGTTGGGAAAGATGGAGGGCACTAGGAGAAGGGGACGACAGAGGATGAGATGGTTGGGCAGTGTTCTCGAAGCTACCAACATGAGTTTGACCAAACTGCGGGAGGCAGTGGAAGACAGGAGTGCCTGGCGTGCTATGGTCCATGGGGTCACGAAGAGTCGGACACGACTAAACGACTAAACAACAACAACAACAACAGTAGAACATCTGTTCCGAGTCCAGTCTGTGGCATCTCCAGGCAGGACCAGGAAAGACCACGGAGCTGCTGATGGTCAGTGCAGACCATACTGAGCTAGAAGAACCAATGATTTGACTTGGCACAAGCTACAGTGGTACCTTGGTTGCCAAACTTAATCCCTTCCGGAAGTCCGTTCCAAAACCAAAGCATTCCAAAACCAAGGCACGTTTTTCTATAGAAAGTAATGCAAAGTGGATTAATCCGTTCCAGACTTTAAAAACAAACCCTAAAACAGTAATTTAACATGAATTTTACTACCTAACGAGACCAATGATCCATAAAATGGAAGCAATAAGCAATGTACTGCAGCCTCACAATCAATCAATAGCTAAACTGGGTTCGACACAAGTCACAAAAACAAAACAAAAAAAGAGTCACAAAAACGCAAAATAAATAGCAAAAACAGACAGACCTCAGCGTAACACTTAAATTGGAAGTGTAACACTCAAAAGGGAGCACGTTCGGCTTCCAAAAAAAGTTTGCAAACCAGAACACTTACTTCCGGGTTTGCAGTGTTTGGGTTCCAAGTTGTTTGAGTACCAAGGCATTTCAGAACCAAGGTACCACAAAAAGGTTTGGGGTTATAGACAGGGGCCTGGCAGGGCAGTCTCGAGCAGGTCGCGCGCCCTGGTGCTGAGGGGCGGAGATCGCTCCGGCGCCCCCGCCCTTGCAGGGCGCAGCATGGTTTCTGCGCGGCTTTGCCGCACGGTGCCCTGCCTACCGGCCCAGCCCCCTGGCACACTGCACCACCGGGGGTCTACCTAGAGCCGGCCCTGGGGCCTGGGGAGCTGTAGCCCCAGGCACGTGATTTTGAGGGGACACAAACCATAAGTCCCCATGGAGGGATCTTCTGGCCTTGCAGCTCCACCCTGGCCACCTCACTGAATGCCCCCCCCCCTCGGCATTGATGGGGGGAAGCACTGGCCAAGGGCCACACCAGCCAGCCGGGCTCCTCTCTGCAGGGGCAGGTGGACAGGGGGCACAGTGCAGCCCTATGAACTCCCCGTGCCCCATGCCTGCCTGCCAGTGTCAACAGCCAGGGCTGTGCTGGTGTGGCGGGTTTTGTTCACCCATCATGCCCCACCCGTGGCCCAACTTGGCGCACCCACATGTGCATGCGCACCCTGTGGGCCAGCAACGGTTGCAATGCCGCTGGTTATAGATGACCTATGGGGAGGGTCAAACCTAATCTGGCAGTTCTTTTTTCTTGGGAGAAATGAGCCCAGCAACAACTGCCAAGGAGACAGAGTTAGCTTAAAATTTCCTCTCGTTTGAAAAGTGGAGTGGCCGGGGAGAGACAAAGGGAGTCGTAGTCATAACTCTTCGCCTGGCTTAAGTCAACAACACGGGTTACAAAGAGGAAGATGCTCGTCCGCTGGGACTTTGCACCGGCTCATAGGCTGCGAGAGAAGCGCCGAGCGAAATGCTTTCTTTTCTTCTGATCCGAAAAAAAGAGAGAGAGGGGAAAAGGCGAAGGCGCATTCCCAACAGCTGACTGCCTTTTTGCTACTTTAATTTGATACTACAGATGTTTTATTAAGTGAATTGTAATATCCTCTTACCTAGAAAGTAAAACATCAGGTGGTGATGTAATGGGAAGCCGCTCTTTTTATGTTCCTCCTGCTCCTTCTTTCTTGGCCTTTATTCATTTAAGTGCATAGACAGGTGTTTTGAATAAGTCAGACGCACAGCTTTTTATGCACTTTGAATCTCACATTCCTTGTTCTACAGTTTATCCAGGCCATATATTAACGTACTTGGCATGTCTAGTCCCAGAGGTGGAGGGCGGGCCGGGGGGGGGGAGCAGCGGCGGACAAACCGGGAGTGAAATGTTATGGTTCATGGCTTAATCGTGCTCTTAAAGCATAAGACAAAACCAACTTTCTGCAAAGGGTTGTGGGCCCAGTTGCTGCTGCTTAAGGAGTTCCTTGCAGATGGAAAGCTAGCACTTCAGGTCTTCATCATCATCATCATCATCTCATTTCATTTCATTTCATTTCATTTAGTTAGGGTTGTAATCTTTTGAAGAGCAAAAGAGAGGACGCTATGATGGCTCTCGTTTTAAATACCCTTACTATATGTAGACTATAGAAGCTGTGATATATTGTTGAGAGGGGCAGGAGAAGAGAACATAACATAACAGTAACATAAATTAAAAAATTAAAAAGGAGCACAGAACGATTATTAAAAAGACTGGCCACTCAACAACTGCACAGGTTTGTTGACAAGAGACTCCTGAAAATCAAAAGTGAGGATTCCTGTTGAATCTCTGTTGGAATAATGTTCCACAGCATGGAACTAAACGCTAGTCAGGACTCTGTAACACAGGGGTCAACAAAGAGCCCTCCTCTGGATTATCTCAATGATTCTGCTGGGATTTAAGGGCTAAGGTGGTCCTTCTGGTATTCTGGACCCATTGTTGTTGGCAACCGTCTGTCTCAGGAGACAGTGAAGGAGTACATGCCTTTGGGGGTGAAGTCCAACTGTTGGAGAGTTGCAAGGTCTGCTGTGGTTGTAGAGACTGATATGGGAGAGACATGTTTAGTTGCAGCTGGGGCAGATGAAGGCATCCGGGAGGTTGTGGACTCTTCTTCCTTGCAGGCTTTTAAGCTTCTTCTTCTTCTTCTTCTTCTTCTTCTTCTTCTTCTTCTTCTTCTTCTTCTTCTTCTTCTTCTTCTTCCTCTTCCTCTTCCTCTTCCTCTTCCTCTTCCTCTTCCTCCTCTTCTTCCTCCTCCTCTTCTTCTTCTTCTTCTTCTTCTTCTTCTTCTTCTTCTTCTTCTTCTTCTTCTTCTTCTTCTTCTCATCACTCATAGCTGAGTAAGATTGTCTTCCATAAACACGGTTTTAACAATGAGTCCATAAGTAACTGTGGGCTGGAGGCCAATTCTGGATCCACACATTCTTCCACAGTGGGGACATTGGTTTCCGGGCGGGAGTTGATCATGGTGTGGATTTGTCAAGCATGCCTTCCTCTTAGCACATTTCTCCCTTGCGTCCTGCTCTGTTCCGATGGCATGAAGTAGTCACGACAAACCGGTAGATTCCTATCTGCTGCAGCCTTCATCTGCCTTCACAGCCGTTGTAACATACCGCTTGTTATCATCTGCTTGTTCTGCCATTGAGGACTTCTTGGATCGTTCTTTGTCTAGCTCCTTCCCTTTGACCTTACCGCCTTGGGTGACCCTGCTGGGAGTACGAGATTCCCGACGGCTTCGCTCACAAGGGTCACAGGAAAATGCAAGCCCACTTACCACGACAAGGTGATGATCCAGTGAGTGGGAGGCTTTTAAGCAGAGGTTGGATGGTCATCTGTCATGGATGCTTTAGCTGAGATTCCTGCATTGCAAGGGTTTGGACTTGATGACGCTCAGGGTCCCTTCTACATTTCTATGATTCTATTATTTGGATTACATTCCATTCCGGAAGTTTGTTTGACTTCCAAAACATTCAGAAACCAAGGCGTGTAGCAGTCAGTTGGAAGCTGTGGAAGCCCTGCCAGATTTTCGGGTTCCAAAGAATGTTTGCAAACTGGAACACTCATTCCGTGTTTGCGGCGTTCGGGAGCCAAAATGTTCGACTCGCAAGGCATTCGTCAACCAAGGCAAGACTGGAATAGCAAGTCCTTCCCAATAAGTTCTGCCTTGCTTTTCTCTAGGCTGTGGGTCCAGATTATCCATGTCCTAGAACAGCCATAGTTGGTGTACTGCTAAAAGACACTCCTAGCCACTGAAGCCACCTGAGCTTCCAGTGACAAAAACGGATCCAGGGCATAGCTGCCAAGTACCCCGCTTTCCCCGGGAAACCCCCGTTTTTACTTACCTTTTCCCGGTGGCCCCCCGTATCACTTCGTCTCCCGTTTTTCTCCGTTATTTTCTCCTCCCGGTGCATAGACGTGACTTCCGGTGTCGGCGGCGGCCATTTTTGGTGCCCATAGATGGGTGGAGCGACACCGGAAGTTGCGTTGACGCACTTCCTGACATGCGTACAAGCGACTTTCGAAGCCGGCGGCGGCCATTTTGGGTGCCTATAGAAGGGCAAAGCGACACCGGAAGTTACGTCGACACAACTTCCGGTGTCACACGGCTGCCGGTCCCGGATTCTGCAGCCCAGGACTTGGAAGGTAAGATCCATAAGGGGACCCCTAAACTCTGAACTTGTTCTCCCGGAGGGAGTCTCTTCCATTCCATGGAGGAAAATGGCCAATCTTCTGGGGAGTTTTGTAAGTTATTTGCATGAATGTATGCAACCTAGTACAGTGGTACCTTGGTTTATGAACACAATTGGTTCCGTAAGTCTGTTCATAAACTGAAGCGTTCATAAACTGAAGCGAACTTTCCCATTGAAAGTAATGGAAAGTGGATTAATCTGTTCCAGACGGTCCGCGGAGTACTTAAACTGAAGCGTTCATAAACTGAAGCGAACTTTCCCATTGAAAGTAATGGAAAGTGGATTAATCTGTTCCAGACGGTCCGCGGAGTACTTAAACTGAAGCGTTCATAAACTGAAGCGAATTTTCCCATTGAAAGTAATGGAAAGTGGATTAATCCATTCCAGACGGGTCCGTGGAGTACTCAACCTGAAGTGTACTTAACCCGAGTATGGGTGTAATTGGTTCCGGAAGTCTGTTCATAAACTGAAGCGTTCATAAACTGAAGCGAACTTTCCCATTGAAAGTAATGGAAAGTGAATTAATCCGTTCCAGATGGGTCCACGGCGTTCGTAAACTGAAAATTCGTAAACCGAGGTGTTCATAAACAGAGGTTCCACTAAAATAAAAAAATTCCTTCAGTAGCACCTTAAAGACCAACTAAGTTTTTATTTTGGTATGAGCTTTCGTGTGCATGCACACTTCTGAAGAAGTGTATCTGAAGAAGTGTGCATGCACACGAAAGCTCATACCAAAATAAAAACTTAGTTGGTCTTTAAGGTGCTACTGAAGGAATTTTTTTATTTTACTTCGACCCAGACCAACACGGCTACCTACCTGTAACCAGAGGTTCCACTGTATATGCATTTTTCTTCACAACTGCTTGACTGCAAAACTGCACTGCAAAATTTTGGAGAAGTGCAAATTTCGAAGGGTGTTGCTTGTTTCAGTTTGCATATTGATTCAGAACACCTTTAAATGAGAGCTGAATCGATTTCATCCCCATCCCTCACGAGGACTAAAAGGGGGGGGGGAGGAACCCAACCATTACTAGAATAGGTGGAATAGATAAGAAAAACAGCTTCTGCAAATGCGCTGCAAAATTCAGAATAAATTATCATCCTGTTTGTTCGTTCTTGAGGCCTTAAATGAACCATAACTATATGTGCATAGCATTGTGCCTGTTCCAGCCCACCTTGCTGGTTAACATCTTAATAATAATAAAAAAGCAATCATGCACCGCTTGAAGAGCCCACTTTCTGAGTGTTCGTTTCCTTGGAAAGTCTGTGCTGCGTGAGAAGCCGTTCTGAATCAATCATGGGATGAGTCGGACAGCATCCAGGAGTTTTGTTTTCATAGGCTCTGGGGAGATCTGCAAACAAATGGAGGGAGTTTTCTTGGCAAGAGAGATGCTACCAGTCCACTCGTTTTAGACTTTACTCACAAAGTCATGCTAAATTAACAGCTCTCGCTCTATAGGACGTATTTGGCAAGCGCTCCAGGCAGACGCCTTGAGGTCCGCATGGCTGTCGGGCTTGTTAGCCTCTTGCGTGCTTTAGAGAAGCACACACAGACAAAACCTCTGTTTGTCTCCATAAGTGGGCTCATTGTCCTATCTCGGCTGTATATTTCTGGCTATAATCTGTGGCAACGGTTGGCACTGCCTTCTTTTGGGCAAAACTGCTAACATTTACTGAAGTTTATATTTTAACGACATGCAAGAAACCCCTCCACCTCTTTTCGGTTAGCAAGGAACTCCAACATCTCACCTTTCCTCGTTGGAAGAATGAGATTTTAACTGCTCTTCTGGGTGGCCAACCGCTCAGAAACGCCCAGGTTTGATTCATTGAATGCCCTCTCTTTTGTGCTTTGCTGGAAGGGAGAGGGGACTGGGTGGGCATCACACACATACTGTAGCAACAAATCCAAACAAAAGCCTCCTGTTAGGAGGCATGGGCTTTCTCTCTCTTGTTTCTTAAAGGTGTGGCATATCGCCAGACCACCCTGTTTCAAGATGAGCCAGTGTTGTAGTCACTCTGGACAAACATCCCAAAAGGGAATGCTAACCTGGGGATTTTGGACCCAGTTTCAAATAGTGGCCTCATGTATGTTACAGAACATGCACGTGCGCACATGCCTCTTGAAAGACGCTTTCTGGAGACGTGAGACCAGGCTTCCCCAAACTAAGGCCCAGGGGCCGGATGCAGCCCGCGAGGCTCTTTTATGCGGCCGCCGGCAACCCCCGCCACCACCTGCTCTTAACGGCGCGGATGCCCACTTCCAGGTCCCCAGAGCGGTGGAAATAGCTTGTGTGCATGTGCAAGTGTTATTTCTGGCACGTTTCCGGGCCGGAGCAGGCCCATGCGCACGCGTTCAAGCTATTCCTGGTGTTCCGGTGACCTGAAAGTAGGCCGGAAATCGTGTATGTGCATGTGTATGGGCGTGCGCTCCTGTGCACTCCGGCCTGCAGCACGATCGGCGCTGGCAGCATCGGCTCTCAGTGAGGTAAGTATGGGGACCCCTGCATCAGACCACAGCCATGTAACGTTCTAAATGTGTGCCTAGTAATTGTTGTTGTTGTTTAGTCGTTTAGTCGTGTCCGACTCTTCGTGACCCCATGGACCATAGCACGCCAGGCACTCCTGTCTTGCACTGCCTCCCGCAGTTTGGTCAAACTCATGTTCGTAGCTTCGAGAACACTGTCCAACCATCTTGTCCTCTGTCGTCCCCTTCTCCTAGTGCCCTCAATCTTTCCCAACATCAGGGTCTTTTCCAAGGATTCTTCTCTTCTCATGAGGTGGCCAAAGTATTGGAGCCTCAGCTTCACGATCTGTCCTTCCAGGGAGCACTCAGGGCTGATTTCCTTAAGAATGGATAGGTTTGATCTTCTAGCAGTCCATGGGACTCTCAAGAGTCTCCTCCAGCACCATAATTCAAAAGCATCAATTCTTCGGCGATCAGCCTTCTTTATGGTCCAGCTCTCACTTCCATACATCACTACTGGGAAAACCATAGCTTTAACTATACGGACCTTTGTCGGCAAGGTGATGTAATACATATATATATATTTACCTAAGGAACACTCTTACACAGTTCTTATTGCAAGGGAAAATGTGCACAGATCTAAATGAGCATGAACTGATGTGAAATCGATCACATAAGAGATCTGTGGGTCAGTGCTTACAATTAATGCAGCCAAACTCCTGATTCTGTAAAAAATAAGAGGCCCTAATCTAAAAGAGGAAAATAAAGCACTGGAGTTATGATGCTCCTAGAAAACAGAGAAAGATCGCAAAGGTCACCCACCTTGTGCATAAAGAGGCACTTGCAGTTTAGATAATTTCGTATACATGTGTAGCAGCCAGAACCAGCAGCTAAGGCAAAGATCTTTATGCCTAGAGACACATGCTCTCTAGGGACCCACAAATCCTGCAGTATAGTTGCTCTGGGTCAGGAGTGCACAAAGGAAAAATAAGGCTACACCATTCTCTATCTCCAGGCTTCCTGGTATCTGTCATGCTAGGATGCTCCTTACAGTGTTCATGGTGGGATGAAATATTAGTGTACACGATTCTCTCTGTGTGACTCTAAACCCTCCTGAGACTAGAAGCATGCACCCGCACAACACTATTGAGAAAGGATGTGGTGGGTTTTTTTAAGAAAGACTCAGAGAATCAATATGCTGATTGAGCCTTGGCAGTATATACAAAATAACATTCTGTCACAACCATGGAGGTACAGGTCAGTTCTGTGTCCAGGGCAGCTGTTTATCAGCTCCATCTGGTACGCAGGCTGAGACCCTACCTGCCCGCAGACTGTCTCACCAGAGTGGTGCATTCTCTAGTTATCTCTCACTTGGACTACTGCAATGCGCTCTATGTGGGGCTACCTTTGAAGGTGACACGGAAACTGCAACTTATCCAGAATGCGGCAGCTAGACTGGTGACTGGGAGCGGCCGCAGAGACCACATAACACCGGTCCTGAAAGACCTACATTGGCTCCCAGTACGTTTCCGAAAACAATTCAGTGTTGGTGCTGACTTTTAAAGCCCTAAATGGCCTCGGTCCAGTATACCTGAAGGAGCGTCTCCACCCTCATCGTTCTGCCCGGACACTGAGGTCCAGCACTGAGGGCCTTCCGGCGGTTCCCTCGTTGCGAGAAGCCAAGTTACAGGGAACCAGGCAGAGGGCCTTCTTGGTAGTGGCACCCACCCTGTGGAATGCCCTCCCACCAGAGGTCAAAGAGAACAACAATTACCAGACCTTTAGAAGGCATCTCAAGGCATCCCTGTTTAGGGAAGCTTTTAATGTCTGGTGGATTTCTGTATTTTAATATTTTTGTTGGAAGCCGCCCAGAGTGGCTGGGGGAACCCAGCCAGATGGGTGGGGAATAAATAACATATTATTATTATTATTATTATTATTATTATTATTATTATTATTATTATTATTATTATTACCATACTCCTGAAGTCAAAGAAACAACCACTATACCACACTGGCTCCTGCTTGCAGCATCTTCTGAATAATGATACGAATGTCAGGGACTGGGCAGAGGAGGAATTCTGACCCTTCCAGGGAAGAAGAATTCAGGATTCCAACAGGATTACAGGATTACAACAGGGGGTTGAGGGAGATCACAGCTCAGAGGAAGGTGAGGGGGAAAGTTGGGAAATAATGGGAGAGGAGGAGGAGGAGGCAGAGCCCGAGCAGCTGACTGACACATTCTCACTAGAAAGCATTCCAGACCCACCATCTCCCAGAACCTGGTGAGCCTTAAAAGTAGGAGAGCAAAGAGCTCGGAGACAGATGGCCCTAAGTGGCAACCGTAAGAGGGCACAATGCTGTTGATGAATGAAGAAGTGGGAGAGATGGATGGGCTGGAGATTTACTCAGGACAACGCCATTATTCCAAGAGGTTGAATTCTCAAGCCTCTCTCTGTGAATATTGAATAAAAAGCAGATGGTAAGGACTTTTCCTCGTCTGTTCTGTTCCTGGCAACCTGCCATGGGGGGTGGTTCCTCTGCTACCTGACAACACATTGCTCACATAAATATAATGTTGCATGCCACCCCAATCTCTGAGCAGCACAAGATTCCAGGGGTTTCAGATGCACTTACTCAGGGGTCTGCATTTCCTTTTGGATATGAGGCACAGCAGAAATTGTTGTGTCTTTGGGATGTATGGTTTATTTACACATCTATGCAACCTGACCCGACAGTGGAGGGGTTCATTGTTTCAGCACTCCAAGAGGGTCTTGCTTCTTCCATAGGCACAGCCCTAGATTCAACCAACACGATCCATCGTGCACTGACAACCTCTAGAGCATGGGTTCCCAAACTTGTGTCTCCAGCTCTTTTTTTGTACTACAGCTCCAATCATCCCTAGCTAGCAGGATCAGTGGCCAGGGATGGAGGAAATTGTAGTCCAAAAAACAGCTGGAAACCCAAGTTTGGGAAATCCTGTTCTAGAGCTCTGCTGACTTTTATGGCCAGCCACCTTCCCCCCCTGGGTCACATCACCTTCATTTTATTCTCCTGATGGCTCATCACCCCAGGCGATTCCCTGGTCAGGAAACTAGCCTGGTTCATATTTTAACATTCACTAGACCCAGGAATTTAGGGGAGTCTGGTACCTGTTGTGTATAGAGTAAAAGGATTTTATATCTGTACTGTATTACTATTGTCTGTATTTGCATTAGGGTAAAGTAACTGCCTTTTGGTTCCAGAAGGTACAGCTACTATTGGTTCATTTAAGCTGCTGTATTTGGATCCTCTGTCTTATTGGTTTCCTCCAAAAGGCAGCACTGTGATTGCCTGATATTGTTCCCTCCAAAATGTATCCCTTTCTAGCTAGTCCCCCGTCCCTATAAATGTAGCTTTCCTCTCCTCAGAGCTCAGTCTTGTTTGCTTTAATAAAGAAGTGTTACTAGAGAACTGTCTCCAGCATATCATGTCAAGAGAGCTGATATCATGAACCCCACGTCACAAAAGTACCCGCAAACTCACCACACTAAATTATTGACAATGGAAAGCAATTTACCTTTTTACATCAGAAGACAGCCCTATAGGGGGTGGGGTGGGGAATCCTCCGAAATGACCTATAGCCTTTTGTCAGGCAGAGAGCACAGCTCCCGTCTATATGGGGTGGGGGTGAGGAAAATCAGTGTAAATAATTTACATTCCATAATAGAAATGCCCAATGCCTGGTGCCTGGAAATGTCCAACATATGCCTGGCATTCCACAGAATGGCATTCTATAAGTTTCCAGAAATAATACCAGCCTGCAGTGTCAGGCATGCAAGATCGTTTTATGAGTTGGGGAAAAAAATGTGTGAAGAAAATAGTGATCTGCCCAGAGATTGTATGATAATATGCTTGAATGCAAAGCTTGAAAGCTTTATTTAGGATGTGTGGCATTCCTTGAAGGGTGCGATCCCCGAGGCAGCCAAAAGGAACGGAACTGGATTGTGGATCATGTGTTCATTACTATTGCAAAATGTTGACACTTGGCGTCACACCCATTCGCCCGGTCTACTCATCTTTCAACAATGTACCTCACTTTTCCTCCAGCAGTGATTGGCTTACCTTCCAAGTCCTGGACTGCAGAATCCGGGACCGGCAGCCGTGTGACACCGAAAGTTGCGTTGACGTAACTTCCGGTGTCGCTTTGCCCTTCTATGGGCACCAAAAATGGCCGCTGCCGGCTTTGAAAGTCGCTTGTACTCATGTCAGGAAGTGCGTCGACGCAACTCCTGGTGTCGCTCCGCCCATCTATGGGCACCCAAAATGGCCGCTGCCGACACCGGAAGTAGCATCTATGCACTTTCAGACATGCGTAGGCGACGTTTGAAGCCGGCGGTGGCCATTTTTGGTGCCCATAGAAGGGCAAATTGGAAAGAAAAAAAATGGCCGTCGGCAGGAGAAAATAACGGAGAAAAAGGGGAGACGGAGTGATAGGGGGGACCACCGGGAAAAGGTAAGTAAAAACGGGGGTTTCCCGGGGAAAACGGGGTACTTGGCAGCTATGGTGATTGGCTGAACTGCAGTGAGGTCACAGAGAGGCTGAGCAGGAGATGTTGTTGTTTAGTCGTTTAGTCGTGTCCGACTCTTCGTGACCCCATGGACCATAGCACGCCAGGCACTCCTGTCTTCCACTGCCTCCCGTAGTTTGGTCAAACTCATGTTCGTAGCTTCGAGAACACTGTCCAACCATCTTGTCCTCTGTCGTCCCCTTCTCCTAGTGCCCTCAATCTTTCCCAACATCAGGGTCTTTTCCAAGGAGCAGGAGATAGATACTTATATGTTCAGAATGGGGATAACTGAAGGGAGAGAGCAGAGCAAGTATTGGACTGAGGAAACAATAGCTGGAAGAGAAGGGGGCTTGAAACAGAGAGAACAAAAATGGACAGATCCTTTCATTCCTAGCAATCAACAATGTCTATTTACAGGTAAGCATTCATAGGATCGCAGTCTAAGCTTGTTTTTTTTTATTAAAAAAATACAGTATGAAGCAAATTCCGCTGATTTCAATGGGAATTACATCACAGGGAGTTGGATTTGATGATCCTTGGAGTCCCTTCCAATTCTGCAATTCTATGATTCTATGATACCTACTTCCTAGCAAGTGTGGATAGGATTGCAACTTTGGTTTTACAAAAGCACAATCTTAATCACCGGACAGTCTAATCTCCGATGAATTTGGAAGCACGGCTTGCCCAAAGCTGACAAAGGTTCTGATGAGTTGCTCATGAAAATGACCAACATTTCTCTGGCTGTTTTGCAAGGGAGTGGAAAAGTTCTAAATAAAAAAAGCATTCTGTGCATATTCACTCAAGTGCAAAATTGCATAAAACTCAATGAGCCTAACTCAGAAGAAGTTCGCCAATTTGCAAACTGGTGCAAATGGATGTCATATAGAGGAGGGAGAAAGGTTGTTTTCTGCTGCTCCAGAGAAGCGGACACGGAGCAATGGATTCAAGGTACAAGAAGGAAGATTCCACCTAAACATTAGGAAGAACTTCCTGACAGTAAGAGCTGTTCGGCAGTGGAATTTGCTGCCAAGGAGTGTGGTGGAGTCTCCTTCTTTGGAGGTCTTTAAGCAGAGGCTTGACAGCCATATGTCAAGAATGCTTTGATGGTGTTTCCTGCTCGGCAGGGGGTTGGACTGGATGGCCCTTGTGGTCTCTTCCAACTCTACGATTCTATGATTCTATGATTCTACTTCATTTCATGTGCCTTGTATCTTCCAACATGCACCTTTATTGAATGGCACCAATCTCATCCTAATGATGATGGAAACTGAGAGTCCAGCAACTTCTCAAGGGGGCACAGGTTCCACATTCCTATGTTGAAACCTGTCCGATGGTGGCACTGACAACAATCCCCATCCCTGATTCAGATCATGGCACAGAAGCTCATTGGTTTCCTGGTTTCGAGTAGGGCATGCCACACAATGGTTTGCTTCTTCCCAAGAAGGCAGAATTCGGAACATGTCTCAATGACTAAGGCTTGAGGTGGACTCAGGAAACATCACAGCCACGCATCTACAAATACCTTGCAAATAAGGACCCACTTAGTGGTCTAGCTTGATTTGTTCTGGCTGTTCTTTCGCATTCCCATTTTAATCCAATTAAATGAGTCGAGCCAGATGTTCAGCGGTGGTGAATAGCAAAGCTGGCTGTAATCAATGGAAACTGTAGTGATGTCCACTGTTTGGGAATCTAGCTCTGTTGAGCATAGGCAGAAAGCCCTGTTTGACAAGATAAGGCTTTCCTGCTTAAAAAAACCCCACCCTCGTCTTTGACCCAATAAAAACTATTTTGCGTTTGGGAAATATTATTATGGTTATTAATCCCGCTTCTCCTGAATTCGGAAATCAACAACAACATCAAAAGTAAGATCTTTTGCTATAAATAATGGAACGGTTCTCATGAAGCCACACAATTTTGTTGTACATATCACGGTTCCTCCTACAAAATCCATAATGTTTTCCCAGTTGCGGCTGGTCCATTAAGGTGAATGGGGCAATGTCCTGCCAACCTCATAGCCCTCAGCCATCCCCTAAGTCCTGCTCAGTGGTTTCCCACAGGCATCTCCTATATGACCATTGTGAGAATAGGATGGTGAACTAGATGGGACATTGGCTTGATCCAGCAGGCTTGTGTTATGCTGAGCTGTGTGAGTTACTTTGAGATTTATTTTATTTTATTGCTGTTGTTAAAACAAATCAAATAAATCAATGCATTGAAGCTGATGAATGTGAGAGACAGCCCTTTGTTTGAAACTCCTCATATCTACCCATTAGGTTCTGTGAGGCTGCTGATTTTGAGTCTCATGAAATGCAAGCAAAAGTTAGTCATTCTCAGCACCATCCTATGCATGTCTACTCAGAAATAAGCTCCCCTTTGTTCATTAAAGCTCACTCCCAAGTTAAGTGTGCATAGATCTGCTGGATCTGGCTGAAGCCCCATCCAGTTTAGTATTCTGTTCTCGCAGTGGCTAACCAGATGCCTTTGGGAGGCTTAATAGCAGGACCTGAGCGCAACACCACTCTCCCCACTTACAAGCAACTGGTTACCTTAATGTTGCATGCCTGGCAAGGCTCAAGAAATGGTGGCTCATCTGCTTCCTTTCCATCCATTTGGTTTGCTCTATTGCAGTGCAATTCTATCATCGATCTATCATCTATCTATCATCTATCTATCTATCTATCTATCTATCTATCTATCTATCTATCTATCTATCTATCCATCATCTATCTATCTATCTATCTATCTATCTATCTATCTATCTATCTATCTATCCATCCATCCATCATCTATCATCTATCTATCTATCATCTATCATCTATCTATCTATCTATCTATCTATCTATCTATCTATCTATCTATCAATTATCTATCTATCTATCTATCTATCTATCTATCTATCTATCTATCACCTACCTACCTACCTACCTACCTACCTACCTACCTACCTACCTATATCATCTATCTATCTATCTATCTATCTATCTATCTATCTATCTATCTATCTAATCTATCTACCTATCTATCTACAGTGGTACCTCTACTTACGAATAACTCTACTTACGAATGTTTCTACTTATGAACGGAGCTCCGTCCGCCATCTTGGATGCGGTTTAGATAGGATTTTTTCTACTTACGATTTTTTAGATAGGGTTGCTTCGACTTACAAATTTTTTCTCCCAATGCATTCCTATGGGATTCGACTTACAATTTTTTTCTACTTACGAATGTGCGTTCGGAACGCATTAAATTCGTAAGTAGAGGTACCACTCTATCTATCTATCTATCTATCTATCTATCTATCTATCTATCTATCTATCATCTATCTATCTATCTATCTATCTATCTATCTATCTATCTATCATCTATCTCTACTCAGAAGTAATAACTGTTGGGTGACAGGAGCAGGCCAGCAGTGAATCAAACTGAGCAAGTGGAGTTTACTCTTTATTAGCAAAAACAGGATCTGCACAGTGCCAGGCCTAATGAGCACAGCATCTCATTTCCTGTAGTTCTTGTGCCCCTGAAGCAGTTGCTGAGACTGAAGGTCCCCTCTTCCCCACAGCTGCCCCTCTTGTCCAGGGTTTTCCCCAAGCAATCAGAGCCTGAGCCTGTGTGAAGCTAACTTCTCCTCCGCCCTCTTCATACCCCTCCTGGTTCTGGGAGACCAGAAGAGAGGAGAGCTTGTCTCAGCAGGAGAGGGAGACACACATGCCTTATTTCTATTTCATGTCTCCCTCCTCTCCAGCTTCTGCCTCTGATTATGGACTTATGGACTCTGTCACAGACTCTTCCAGCTCACTAAGTCCTATTATTTCTTCAGCTTCCAACACCTATTCCCAGTCTTCGCCCTCTGACCACCCACCATCATCCTACCACCAATCCCCAGGTTCTGAACCTTCTTCCTTTGGTGGATCCCCAGCTGGTTCCTCCCACCATTCCTCTGCACCAGACTAGTCCATAGCATTGGGTTAAGTGGAACTTATTCCCAAGTGAATATAAGAGTACGGTCTTAAGGAAGTCCCACGAAGGAACACCCCCACCACCACAGCAGTCCCCTGTGCCCCATCTCACATTGTTAAGGAGGGGTCCCTGATCTTCTGGAGAGGCTTCATGGAAGAGGGGTGGCAAAGGAGAAGGGGGGGGAGATAAACTTTCTTTCCACAGACCTTCCTAAATTATCTTATTATAGGATCCAAGCCTGTAAATAAACCAATAAAATCACAGCCAAGGCTTCTGAATCCTTGTTGGTTCAAGGAAAGAAAATGGGTATGGTTATCCCACAAGCCTGTGAGTTGGGAATGAATTTAGCAGGACTTACTTCTGGGTAGAAATGGCTAGAAGTGCCCTGTGACTTTCCAGAAGACCTCCCAGCATCATCAGAAAACAAACATCTTTGGTATCAGACTGCGTAGAAAGGTGTTTAAAGAGCAACGCCATGGTAATCTTTTGAAAGGTTCTCACCTGGAAGTGTGTGTCTGTGTGTGTGAAAGAGAGAGGTGGGGGGGAGGGAGGGAGGAAGGAAGGAAGGAAGGAAGGAAGGAAGGGGTTGGTGGGTGGAAGAGAGAACAAGAACAAATTCAATGTAGGGGAAAGGCAGTTGCTTAGCAGTAGAGCATCTGCTTTGCATCTAGAAAGTCTCAGATTCAATCCCTGGCATCTCTGGGCAGGGCTGGGAATGTCCTAGATATGAAACCCTGGAGAGCTGCTGCCAGTCAGTGTGGACATGGTTGAGCTAGATGGACCAATGGTCTGCCTGCATTGCAGGGTGTTGGACTAGATGACCGTTGGGGTCCCTTCCAACTCTACAATTCTGTGATTCTATGACATAGTGTAAAGCAGATTCCCATGTTCAGCGCATGTCCTCTCTCATTAGGGAAATGTTGTTATCCTACTTTGTATTATTGTATTCTTTTCTTTTAATGGAGCTGAAATGAGCCAGTGGGGAGACATCCATTGTAAAGTACTGTATCTTGTTAGGAACAAGCACTTGAAAGGGTGGGCGGGGAAAGGCTTCCCAAACTCCCTTTTCCTTCTGGATGCTGTTAATGCAGCGCATCCTCATCTCCGCTCCTTCACCACTGGAATAACAAGAATGACATATCGCACATCACACATTAATCGGCTTCCTCGCCACTGTCTCTCCTGTTTAGCTGCGCTGCAGGGGGTGAGATGTAGCAAGGCAGGATAAGGCGCTCCAAGATCAGTCAGACAGACTGCATTAAAGTCTGCCCTAACATGGATAGTACGAGAAAGCGCACTTGGAAAATCAGCTTTGTTTCGTGCTGGAAGGAAACAGGAAGGAATCCAGACACTCTTTCCAGAATACTTGTACCCTATGTATTTAATCACAGCATCCGACAGGCAGCTGCATTGAGCTGCACTGACTTTAAAAAATATATATGCTTCCAGGCCAAATTCATGCTGTACATCTATATGAAGCCCTAAACAGCCATGGCTTCCACCCAAAGAATTATGGGAGCTGTAGTTTGCAAAGGGTGCTGAGAGCGGTTTGGAGTCCCCTATTCCCCTCAAAGAGCTACCATTCTCATACAGTGGTGCGGTACTTCGGTTTACAACCACAATTGGTTCCGGAAGTTCCAGACGGTCCGCGGAGTACTTAAACTGAAGCCTTCATAAACTGAAGCGAACTTTCCCATTGAAAGTAATGGAAAGTGGATTAATCCGTTCCAGACGATGAAAAACACCCCCTAAAGCAGCAATTTAACATGAATTTTACTGTCTACCAAGACCATTGATACATGAAAGGAAGGCAATAATTAATGTACTGTACTATAAAATAGGAGGAGGAGGAGGAGGAGGAGGAGGAGGAGGAGGAGGAGGAGGAGGAGGAGGGGACCACAGAGGATGAGATGGTTGGACAGTGTTCTCGAAGCTACGAACATGAGTCTGACCAAACTGCGGGAGGCAGTGGAAGACAGGAGTGCCTGGTGTGCTATGGTCCATGGGGTCATGAAGAGTCAGACATGACTAAACGACTAAACAACAGCAACTATAAAATAATTAAGACAAAATAAAAATGTGATATTTTTTCTTACCTGAGCTGATGATAGTCATTGTTTGGATGGGGGCTCAGGGTCCTCTTCGCTCCTGTGAGAAGCCGGTGGGAAGCATGGGAGCGAGGCCCCGTCTGGCACCACCACACAGGGAGGGACTGCCGAGCAGCTGGTTTTTTTTAAAGGAGGGAGGGGAGGGGGCTGGGGGGCAACGGAGCGCTTCCGTGGCTGCGGTCCTTCGCGGAGGCCCGGAGCGAAGGCCCGGCCTCCGCGAAGGCATCGGAGCGCTTCCGTAAAGCGCTCTGATTCCCACATCCCCTCCCCTCCCTCCTTAAAAAAAACCAGCTGCTCAGCTGTCCCTGCCTGCGCGAGCCTCACAAGCGCAGGCAGGGACCGCCAAACAGCTGTGTTTTTTTTAAAGGAGAGAGGGGAGGGGGTGGGGGCATTGGAGCGCTTCCGTGGCCCAGCTACGGAAGTGCTCCGATGCCTTCGCCGAGGCTGGGCCTTTGCTCTGGGCCTCCGTGAAGGCATTGGTGCGTCCACAGCCCCGGAAGCACCCCGATGCCTTCGCAGAGGCCTCCTCCGTAGGCCTTGGAAACCTCGGGTTACCTACTTCCGGGTTTCGGTTGTTCATAAACCAAAAGTTCGTAACCCGAGGTGTTCGTAAACCAAAGTTCCACTGTAGTTCCCTAGGGAGAGGGATTGGCTGTTAGCCACTCTGAGAATTGTAACTCTGGTCAAATTCACAGAACATAAGGATTTCAGTGGCTGCTAGCCACGATAGCTGCCTCCATAGTTGGAGACAGTTTGCTCCTGACTACCAGTTGCTGGAAACCACAGGAAGAGAGAGGGCTCTTGTGCTTGAGTCTTGCTTGGTGGGTTCCTACAGGGATCTGGCTGGCCACTGTGAGAACAGAGCTACGGCTCCCAGCATTCCTAACAAACTACAGATCCTGTGATGTGTGTGTGTGTGTGTGTGCGCACGCTTTAAGCCTCTTTCTGTGCCCAATAAGTGCAGGACACCTTTTTCTTTTTTTTTTTACCAGCGGTGCTGTGGCCCATAGGCAGTAGCAAAATACAAGGCAAGGTTTGGCCCCATATCTTGCTTGTGTGGTGGACTCATGAGAGAAAGCCCCACGAGTCCTCAGGCTGGAGCCTTCACCGAGCAATTTTGGGTCGCTGACTGACAGGGCCAGAAAGGATTTCTCTCTCTCTCTCAACCTGATCGGTACTTAGCTGGGCTTTGTTTCGCCTTTCCCTCAGTGAAATTATGGCCTGTCTTTGCTAGGCAAGGAACGTTGTTTGTTTGAGGGTGAAAATGGCATTGGGCAGGCTCAACATAGTATAGGGGGAGGCCCACAAGGGGCCTAAGGGGAGGATTGACCATGGTACCCCAAGTTTGGTGTTGGGGTATCTTCCTGGTAGGAATCTGGCTGCCCAGTGAGACCTTGACAACAACAACAACAACAACAACAACAACAACAACAATAATAATAATAATAATAATAATAATAATAATAATAATATTTATTCCCCAGCCACTCTGGGTGGCTTCCAACAGAAGTATTAAAATACAATAATTTATTAAACATTAAGAGCTTCCCTAAACACGGCTGCCTTCAGATGTCCTCTAAAAGTCTGGTAGTTGTTTTTCTCTTTGACATCCGGTGGGAGGGTGTTCCACAGGGCAGGTGCCACTACCGAGAAGGCCCTCTGCCGGGTTCCCTGTAACCTCACTTCTTGCAGTGAGGGAACCGCCAGAAGGCCCTTGGCACTGGACCTCAGTGTCTGGGTCAGAACAATGGAGGTGGAGATGCGCCTTCAGGTATACTGGGCCGAGGCCATTTGGGGCTTTAAAGGTCTGCACCAAACACTTTGAATTGTGCTCGGAAATGTACTGGGAGCCAATGTAGGTCTTTCAAGACCGGTGTTATGTGGTCTCGGCGGCTGCTCCCAGTCACTAGTCTAGTTGCCGCATTCTGGATTAGTTGTAGTTTCCGGGTCACCTTCAAAGGTAGCCCCACATAGAGCGCATTGCAATAGTCCAAGCAAGAGATAACTAGAGCATGCACCACTCTGGCAAGACAGTCCACGGGCAGGTAGAGTCTCAGCCTCTGTACCAGATGGAGCTGATAAACAGCTTGCTTGACTTGTACCATGGAAAGGTTCGACACTGGCCAACTCTCATGGAACAGGTTTGGAATATCCCATCACCATTGTACAGTCTTGATTTTGCTGCTCTCATGGGTCACATAATGTGCCTGCCTGGGCAGATGGTGCCTGTGCAGCCTTATTTGGTACTCTATACACTTCTAAGGGGTACAAGTAGAATATAGGATGCTCTCATTCCATTACCATCCAAGCCACAGAAGACAATACGGCCAGTTCTCCCAGTGTTTTCTCTGCTTCCCCTTTTGAAAGAGGTCCACTTCCAGTCTTCTCAGTCCTCGGCATTCTCAATAAACTCTCAGAAATGGGTTTCTTTTTAGCATTCTCTGTCATGAGATCTACATTAATTTGATTCAGATATTCAAAATTGGATTCCACCGTTCAGTCCAAAATATTCATATGAGTGTTCTCCCTAAATAACTGAAAGCTAGAAGTGGAGAAAGACAGACTGAGAGTCTTTCCGTAGCTTAGTAGAGGAGGCTAGATTTAAAAAACCCAGCAGGCAACAACTGAGAAATAATTAATTAGGAGTGATGTTTGAATGTTGTGTGAATCGCATACACTCCTATTTTGGGGTTACCCCATCAATATATTCAACTTATTGGCAGAGCAATTTAGCTGAAGAGGTGGAAAAGTCAATTTTCTCACCAGCCAAAAGTCCCCAGCATTTTAGTGAGTATCATACGTGCAGCGATTCTTTTCATTATCTTTTTTTCTTGCCCAGAAGAACTTCCAAAGTGAAGCAATTTCCTTTCCATAAGCCTCTTTCATTCTTTAATTAAGTGTCTCATTGAGATAAGTGTGGCTGTAATCACTTACATGCAGAAAGGAAGAAGTAAAGAATCCAAAAGGTAATTCAGAACTTAGCTTAGAATAGATATCGTGTGTGCTGTCATTAATTAAAAACTCAACCCTGTGGCCTGTTTTATATATTTATTATAATTATTAATTGATAAATAAATGCGGGTGGCGCTGCAGTCTAAGGAGCGTCTCCACCCCCATCATTCTGCCCGGACACTGAGGTCCAGTACCGAGGGCCTTCTGACGGTTCCCTCATTGCGAGAAGCCAAGTTGCAGGGAACCAGGCAGAGGGCCTTTTTGGTGGCGGCGCCTGCCCTGTGGAACGCCCTCCCATCAGATGTCAAAGAGAAAAACAGCTACAAGATTTTTAGAAGACATCTGAAGGCAGCCCTGTTTAGGGAGGCTTTTAATGTTTAATTGTTTTATTTCATTTTTCTGTTGTAAGCCGCCCAGAGTGGCTGGGGAAACCCAGCCAGATGGGCGGGGTATAAATTCTTCTTCTTCTTCTTCTTCTTCTTCTTCTTCTTCTTCTTCTTCTTCTTCTTCTTCTTCTTCTTCTTCTTCTTCTTCTTCTTCTTCTTCTTCTTCACTGAACCTCTTGGGCTTGCCAATCAGAAGGTTGGCGGCAGCGCCGTCTTAAGCGCCCCTGTCGCCATGGTGCGCCGGATCTCTCTGGCGCCCTTCCGCCCCATTTTTTCGGTGCGGTGGGCGGGTGGGCGGGGCGCTGCTGCGCGGCGGGCGGGCGGGCGGGCTGGCACAGTGCGATCTGTCCGGCGCCCTCCCGCCCCGTTTCCCAGCGCGGTGGGCAGGTGGGCGACGTGCACAGCTGCGCAGCGGACCGGCGGACCGGCCGGCCAGCGGGCGTGCGCAGCTCGCGGCGCCCTCCTGGCGGGCCGGTGCCATGGTGCCAACCACACTGGTTGGTGGTTCAAATCTGCACAACGGGGTGAGCTCCCGTTACTCTGTCCCAGCTCCTGCCAACCTAGCAGTTCGAAAGCACACCAGTGCAAGTAGACAAATAGGTACTGCTGTGGTGGGAAGGTAAACCGTGTTTCTGTGTGCTCTTGTTTCCGTCATGGTGTCCCATTGTGCCAGAAATGGTTTAGTCATGCTGGCTACATGACCTGGAAAGCTGTCTGCGGACAAATGCCGGCTCTCTCGGCCTGAAAGCGAGATGAGCGCTGAAACCCCATAGTCGCCTTTGACTGGACTTAACCGTCCAGGGGTCCTTTACCTTCACATACATACGTACATACAAACAAACAAACACACTGCTATATTGTAAAATGTATCAGATTAGCTTGCAACAATATAAAAACATAAAACCAGACAATAAAATCATAAAAATTAAATAAGTAAATTAAGCAAAAAATTTAAACATCAATAGATGTTTGCTCATTACTCAAAAGTAAGTCTCACAATAGTCAGTGGCATTCTCTCTAGATGCATAGAATCTTAGTCTGCAATTCTGTACCTATTTTCCAGGGAGTAAATTCAATTGTTGTGCTCAACTGAGAGCTGGCTTCAGGCACCAGGCCTATTGGCAGACCAACTCTGTATAACAAAGATTTCTGTGAATGTGATATATAGGCTGGCAACATCAGCCCTGTCTGTGGGAATCCCTTGCCGATGACCACAGTGCCTGGAGACAATCAGGCAATGTATCCATAGAAGTGACCAGAGGGCAAATGACTGCTGGGAGGAGCGTAGAGAGAAGAAAGGCCATGATGCATCTGCAGCACCACAACCGGATGTCTTCATCTGCCCCAGCTGGAACAAAACATGTCTCTCCCGCATTGATCTCTCCAGCCACAGCAGGCGCTGCAACCGCCCAACAGTTTGATTTCACCCCCAAAGGCACACTGCTCCATTGTCTCCCGAGACAGATTGATGCCAACCAACCGACCAAATCCTATTGAACTAAGCGGGACATTTGCAGGATCCGGATCTGGACAGGGGGAGGATCGGATGTGGGAGGGGTTGGCACCCACAGCACTTACTCAAAAAATCCAAACAAAATAAAAAAATTCCTTCCAGCAGCACCTTAAAGACCAACTAAGTTTTTTATTTTGGTATGAGCTTTCGTGTCCATGCACACTTCTTCAGATACACTGAAATAGAAGTCTCCCAGACGCTTATATGTAGAGAAAGGGTGGGGAGGGGTATGGGTGATTGACTAACTGATAGCTGTTGAAAAAGCAAGGGGTGAGATAAGAATCCAACGTCTCTGTTCAAACCAAGTCTCTCCATGGTTATAAGCTTGGTGATAAGTTGCAATTCAGCAACTTCTCTTTCCAGTCTATTTCTGAAATTCTTTTGTAGTAAGACAGCTACTTTGAGATCTTGTATAGAATGTCCTGGGAGATTGAAGTGTTCTCCTACTGGTTTCTCTGTCTTGTAATTCCTGATGTCAGATTTATGCCCATTTATCCTTTGGCATAGGGTTTGGCCTGTTTGTCCAATATAGAGAGCTGAAGGGCACTGTTGGCATTTGATGGCATACACAATGTTAGAGGATGAGCAATTAAATAGTCCTGAGATGGTATGTTGGATGTTGTTGGGGCCAGTAATGGTGTTGTCCGGGTGTATGTGGCAGCAAAGTTGGCATCTGGGTTTATTGCAGGCTCTGGTACCAGTGTCCATGTTAAGTCTGGTGGTTGTATTATTGTGGGTGAGGAGTTGTTTAAGATTGGGTGGCTGTCTGTAGGCAATAAAAGGTCTTCCTCTCAGAGCTTGAAAAAGAGAGCTGTCATTGTCTAGGAGAGGTTGTAGATCTCTGATGATGCGTTGTACTGTTTTAACTTGGGAGCTGTATGTGATAACTGTTATTTTCTTTTTTGGGTCTGTCTTGCAGCAGGTTCTCTTTAGGTATTAGTTGGTCTTTAAGACCAAACTTAGTTGGTCTTTAAGGTGCTGCTGGAAGGAATTTTTTTTATTTTGTTTCCACTACGTCAGACCAACACGGCTACCTACCTGTAATCAAAAAATCCAAATATGTCCATTGGACTAAAGGGGCTCTTGACCCCTGGTTCATGTAAACAGTCCAGAGAACCTGCTTGGATGTGTGGTACTGTATAC
Organism: Zootoca vivipara; assembly: GCF_963506605.1. Lineage (NCBI taxonomy): Eukaryota > Metazoa > Chordata > Lepidosauria > Squamata > Lacertidae > Zootoca > Zootoca vivipara. The sequence goes on from NC_083279.1 coordinate 88,459,199, forward strand.
CAATGTAATAAATAAATATATTTTGCATCCATTACAAGTATACTGCATGGAGAAAAGATAGTTTCCGCTATGGAGCAGAGAGATCCTTTGCTAAGAGTTGGAACAAAGCAAGCTGAGCTGAATGAACATTTTTTTTTTCTTTTTAAAAGTGGAAATGATTCCATGTGCAGTTTCACACCTTCAGCCGTGTTGCCGTGCCAGTGAGGGCATGTTGCCGTGCCAGTGAGGGCACAAATTTGTAAATCCCCACTCGGAAGAGCCCTCTTCCCATTCCGAGAAAACCTGTTTTGTTATTTCCGCCGAGCGCCACACCGCTTTCCCAGCAAAAGGACCGCATCATGAAACAGTTTTTGAGGTCCCTGGATAATGAACAGATGCTCCAGCTTTACAGTGACATTCCTGCCTTTGTAAAAGATCCTGTTACAGTGTTTGACTGTTGGCTTTTATAGAGATGTTAAAGTGCTGCCATTTGTTAAGACACTCTAAGCTGCTGTTGAAACAAAAACACCGCACTGATTTTCTCTCTAACCATCATGGCTAGTATTCATCGACACCCCAGTCCCCCATGAATTTATCTAACCTCCTTTTAAAGCTGTCCAAATTGGGCATCATCACTACATCATGTGGGAGTGAGTTCCATAGTTTAACAATGCGCTGTGTATTCCTATGCAACAGGCATTCCGACTGCCTCTGATACTGGAGATTGTATATAGCAGGCATCCCCAAACTGCGGCCCTCCAGATGTTTTGGCCTACAACTCCCATGATCCCTAGCTAAGAGGACCAGTGGTCGGGGAAGATGGGAATTGTAGTCCAAAATATCTGGAGGGCCGAAGTTTGGGGGTGCCTGGTATATAGCCACCATGGCCATTGAATTATTGCTCCAGTACTGAGTTTTCTATTGACATGAAAAAAGAAGTGTGCATGCACACGGAAGCTCATACCAAGAACAAACTTAGTTGGTCTCTAAGGTGCTACTGGACAATTTTATTTTTTTATTTTTAAATATTTCTAAGGCAGACAAGGAGTCTGACCAAACTGCGGGAGGCAGTGGAAGACAGGAGTGCCTGGCGTGCTCTGGTCCATGGGGCCATGAAGAGTCGGACATGACTAAACAACAACAACAAGGCAAACAAAGATTCGAAATGGATGTTGCAAACTGTTTGATAACTAGTGAAAAGTGTGGTGTGTGTTGAGAGTGATCGGTTTTGGAGGAGGTGATCTCACCACCAGTGCTCTGCTCCTACTTCCTTTAGACCCAAGAAACTGGCTGAGTAGTTCAGTTCAATACCCAGCAATCTTCAGCATGAGTTTAAAAGATGAGCAGAAAAAACCTATGGCCTTCAATAATTTTATTTATTTATTTATTTATACATACATACATACATACATACATACATACATACCCCACCCATCTGGCTGGGTTTCTCAAGCCACTCTGGGTGGCTCCCAACAGAATTAATGATGACGATGATGATGATAATAATAATAATAATAATAAAGTAATAAAACATCAGACATTAAAAGCTTCCCTAAACAGGGCTGCAGGCCTATAACTCCCATCATGACAGGTGAAAGAGGCAGTCGTTTAGCCTTGCCGCCCCCCCCCCCCCCCGGTGTTGCGCAGCTCCCTGTGCCTTGATGAGACATAAGGTCCGAAGCGGGAACTAACTTGATGCATGCAGATTATTGATGCACTATTTAGAACCCCTGGCAGAGGATGATTGCAGAAGAAGCCATGTGGTTTTCTTTTTTCTTTTTTTGCGGGTGTGTGTGTGTGGTTTTTTTTTTGTGTGTGTGTGCATGACTATGGTTCCCCTTTCATTAAGCTTGCCCACTTCACACAGGTAATTGTTGAAGACGGTGACAGGTATGTGTCACTCTGTGCTGCACGGTAGACAATCCTCTCTGTTGCATGTTGTCTTCCGAGTTATGCAACATTTAGCCACCTCAGAAATAAAATCAGTGAGGGAGGGAGGAAGAACCCACACAGAACCATAGAGTTTTATAGTTGGAAGAGACCCTGAAGTGATTAAACCTGCAACCTTGGCATTTTCACATGAACAAATTGGGGGGGGGGAATTGTAAGAAAATTTAAGAAGGCTACCTGTTTGGAATGCAGAAGTTCTAAGACCTGGCATTTCCAAGGAGGAATGGAAGTAGCTTGGAATGATTCAGGATAAGCCAGCTCCCTATGTTCCAAAATAATCTCTCTTTTCAGAAATTAAATAAGCACTTCACAGCTTTTAGATGGAAGGCGACATAAAAGTGGTTTATTTCTAAGTGGTTTTTTTAAAAAAATTGGTTCTGCAATAGTACATGATCTAAGGCCAACGTCATAGAGGCACAAATAAAATTTAACTTAGCGTACACGGAATAGCCAGTAGGCAAGAATATCTAAAAGGGCATAAAAAGCTCTAATGAAGCATAAAAGATCATTATGACTTCAGCAGAAGTGGCACCAAAGGACAATCACCTGAAGTGTAAAGACACTTCCAAACTTGTTATTGCAGATAAACAAGTCGACAGAACATATGGATCAACTAATAAACTTCTCTGTGATAAAACCCAGGGAGTTGTAAGGCCTTCCCAGAGCACTTCCCCTACCCAGGTATTGAGCCTAACCTGCAATTCCGAATATGTCGTATGCTACATCAAAGCTGAAGAAAGCAATTTTCAGCTAAACATTAGAGGAATAGGATGAAATTTCTACTTCTTTGGTCCATGGAACCTGCTGCTTCCCTGATAGAATCATAGAATCACAGAGTTGGAAGAGACCACAAGGGCCATCCAGTCCAACCCCCTGCTAGGCAGGAAACACCATCAAAGCATTCTTGACATATGCCTGTCAAGCCTCTGCTTAAAGATCTCCAAAGAAGGAGACTCCACCACACTCCTTGGCAGCAAATTCCACTGCCGAACAGCTCTTACTGTCAGGAAGTTCTTCCTTTTTTTTTCAAATATATTTTTATTAATTTTCCAATTAAAACCAATTATATCACATTCATTATTTCAAATTATACACATATATATATCAATCAAACCGAATGTTATGCCAAATCGTCTAAAGAATTTTTTATTTGGGTTCCCATGCTTCAAGAAATTGGGGATTCCTCGCAACCGTCCACTGCCGTCTTTTTTCTAAAGTTCAAATCGTCCTCCAAGTTCATAATAATCCAGATCTTCCCCTTACAGTCACATAGATGTTTTCCACTTTCAACCGATTGTTTCCCAGCTGCTGAGATAAATATCAAACAAGGTTTCACAAATGTTCTTTCTCCTGTGTGGGTTAATCAGTCCAGCCTCCCCATAAATCTTCTTAGTCTGGAGCTCCCTGTTGCGTCGAAGCAGCGCCATCTTAAAAAGCTCAAATCACTTTCGTTTTCTCTCATAGCCATGAAGATTAACGATCTTTATAAAATTTACAGCTTTTCCAGGCAGAAGACCCAAACATCAAACCATAAACTCTTGGTAAATTAATGGATCTCCTTGCCCTATAGCTGAACTTAGCTTCAGGTCGCTGCTCCAATTCAAAGTGCGTCACAGCTCATAAATCCTCCGAACGCGTCCAGGACTCCTTCCGTCCGACTAGGGGGGGGGGGGCTTTTCTCATCGGCAACTCCACATCTTTAAAAAATATGCTCAGTAACAACAGTTTATAAAGTTCAACTCACACAGTCTTTTGCTTCTCTTTCACTCCAAACAAGCCAGGACATCGCGTCTGGGAAGGTACGAAGTAACTCATATGAAGAAAAATAAAAGAACTCAATTCCCTTATCGCTCCGTCCCCATCAATCCTTCTTCCAGATGATATACAGCCTTTGACTCCTCTCCCTCAGCAGCATAAATTTCTCAGCAGTAAACAGCGCTTCTTCCCCTCCTTCTGAAGTATGTCCATAGATTTAAGCCTAATTATCTTCTTTAACCATGGAAATCCCCGCCATGCAGATTAGCGTCCGGGAGTCCTGGCCCTCGTAAGTGCTTTTCAGCCCAAGCTCCCCCCACTCCATAAACAGTCGGAGTGGGTCTGGGGGCATCGCGGGCCAGCGGCCCCTCTCCGTAACCCCCGGAGAGGGTAGGGGGTTGCCATTTACTCCCCTAGCAACCGCCAAATTCCTTACGAAGGTCAGAGGGATGGAAAACAGGTCCGCCATTCCTGCCGGCGGAAACCGGAACCAGGAAGTTCTTCCTAATGTTTAGGTGGAATCTCCTTTCTTGAAGTTTGAATCCATTGCTCCGTGTCCGCTTCTCTGGAGCAGCAGAAAACAACCTTTCTCCCTCCTCCATATGGCGTCCTTTCATATATTTGAACATGGCTATCATATCACCCCTTAACCTTCTCCTCTCCAGGCTAAACATACCTAGCTCCCTAAGTCTCATGAAGCACTGAAACTAACAGATGCTTTATAATTTGTGCCATTCATTTAATTCAGGGGAGGCTGGTCCATTAGGGCAATTGGGGTGCTCCCCCACCAGCCTTGAGCTACCTTCAACCAACCCCAACCCCCACCTTCCTTCTTACTTACATCCACTCCAGGTAACACCATTGCTTGTCAGCTTCTTCCGAGGTCTCACCCTTGATCAGAACTCAACAAGGAGGGAGGTGGGTGCAAAATTACCACTGGCTCTGGTTCCACGTATTGACACCCCCCTGTTCTACCAACGAAGCAGGGACAGCATTTCTACTACTGGCTGGGAACCCAGGATCCACTTGACATAGCTATGCAGGCTGCATGTAGTGTAGCCTTTTGGGAGGTGGGTGGCGCTGCGGTCTAAACCTCTGAGTCTCTTGGGCCTGCAGGTCGGAAGGGGGGCGGTTCGAATCCGAGTGATGGTGGTGAGCTCCCATTGCTCTGTCCCAGCTCCTACCAACCTAGCAGTTTGAAGGCACGTCAAGAGCAAGTGTGGTAGGAAGGTAAAGGGCGCTTCCATATGCTCTGGTTTCCGGCACAGCGTTCTATTGCGTTGGAAGCAGTTTAGTCATGCTGGCCGCCACATGACCTGAAAAGCTGTCTGTGGACAAACGCCGGCTCCCTGGGTCTGAAAAGTGAGATGAGTGCCATACCCCGTAGCCGCCTTTGACTTGGACTTAACCGTTCAGGGGTCCTATACCTTTTAGTGCCATAGGTTTTCTATTGACCACCCTTGGCATCAAAGAATCGTAGTTGAAAGGATCCCAAGGGTCATCTAAATCCAATGCAGGAATCTCAACTAAAGCATCCATGACAGATGACCCTCCAACTTCTGCTTAAAAACTTCCAATGAACGAGAGTCCACCACCTTCTGAGGGAGATCGTTCCACCGTCAAGCAGCTTTCACTGTCAGAAAGTTCTTCCTGATGTTGAGTCGGAATCTCCTTTCTTGCAGCTTGAAGCCATTGGTTCCAGTCCTGACCTCCAGAGCTTGCTCCACCTTGCTTCATGAGTCCTGCTTCTTTCTAGACCAGGCATCCCCAAACTTCGGCCCTCCAGATGTTTTGGACTACGATTCCCATCATCCCTGACCACTGGTCCTGTTAGCTAGGGATCATGGGAGTTGTAGGCCAAAACATCTGGAGGGGTGCAGTTTGGGGATGCCTGTTCTAGACACACAAACCATGACTTTTGAGACCCCTTTCAACGCTATGATTTCAGGAGACCAAACAGCTGGCAACGTAAGCTGAATTCTCCCATCCTTGCAGGTGGCTCCTAAACCATAGCAGATGGCCAATGAGGTTGCTCAGGTAAGAGCTTTGGCATCTGTGCCTCATTTCCATTCCCTTCCTTGCTGCTGAGGGGTGGAATATGATTCCGAGATAGTGCTTTCCAAAACCTTGATACCTGGGGGCATGATTTATTTCCTGCATTAAATTTGGAGGCATGCTTACCCCATTGCACTTAAAACTGTAGGCGTGCGCTTTCTCAGTCACCCCCCAGAAACAATGGGCAGGCATCCATCCTCAGAGAGCCCCAGTAATGTAGCCTCCAAGCATCCCATCTTTCGTTTTCTTCATGGTTGCTTCAGTGAGTTCTGATATCTGTCCTTGGAAGAAAGTCCCTGCCCTTCAAAGAGGATTCTACATTGATGTAGGCTGGAGTGGAGATACCTTCAAGCAGTTCTGGATACTAAACCCAACACTCTCTAATTCCTGGGAAGATGCGAAAGTCCTGAACTGATCTCTCTTCTCAGGGAACTCTGGGAATCATAGTTCTGTGAATATAATGATACTAAAGCATAAACAAAACAAAAGGAGCAGCAGTAACCTGGCCATCCACACTTTAACTTTATAGCTCAGTTGTTACAGCATAAGATTCTTAATCTCAGGGACATGGGTTCGAGCCCCATGTTGGTTGGAAGATTCCTGTTGTTATGTATTCAGTGGTCTGTGTTTGCCTGAGTCTGGACTACGGATTCTGAGCCCCTGTGTTCTGATTCGATACATGATATCCAATCGCAGAACATTTCAGGATTTGGGCCTCTGCCATTGGTCCTTTAACTTATGGTTCACAGCTTGGAAATTTGGACAGCCAATCACATTGGGAGTGGAAGTGGCCCAGGCCTTCAGAAACGTATATAAGCAGTTGCTTTGCCCTTGTTGTCCAGTTCTGTTTGTTTAATAAAAGTTCTTGCTGTTATCACTGTGTCTTGCCTTGTGGGAACCCACCTACACTTCACCTGCATTGCAGGGGGTTGGACTAGATGGCCCTTGTGACCCATTCCAATTCTACAATTCTATGTTTTTCCAAACAAAACAAACGATGCTGCAGTGACCAGCATCTGTCCTCAAATCTATGTTGACCCAGGTGTTGACACTGGACATTTTCTTTCCTTTTTTCCAATTACATTTGATTAAGTTTCAATATTTTTAACATGTACAATTGAAACATAATTTTGTCTTTTCTCTTATTCTTGTTGACTACGCACCCATTTTCCATGCATTTGGTGTTTTTCCCCTTCTGCTGCACCCTATCACCTGTCTACTACATCATAACCACAATATTATAATCATGCTGGCCATCTTTTTCTTGTTACCTCCATTACCTGCTGCTCTCTGGGTGATAATTCTCCCTCCCTCCCATGGTCCAGCAATGGCTACACCACTGAGCCCTGGTCCTCGGACATGGCCCCGCCATGGCCTCTCATCTGAGAATCACTGCTGTAAAAGGATCCTTCATAAATTGGTACCCATGACAGAGAACGAAGACAGCTAGTCAAAAAGGATACTGGGCACTGGAACTTAAGATCAGAACAGGATACAGCAGTAAACCCTGAGACTGCAATGATGAACTGTTTATATCCTCCATAAAACAGAATATATCCATGCTTTTTTTCTTCTGGGCACGTGCCAGACTTTGAAGGTGACTGTGAAATTTTGGTGAGCATCCCATTCCGGAGGTGAAAACGCAGGGAATTTCTCTGGCAGCATAAAGTGTGTCCTCCCTCAAAGAGGCAGACCTGGAGACTGACCTCCTGGTTGTGGGTGGGTATATTGGTCAGCCACAACACCCGATTGGTAGATCCCTCGTTCCTGGGTGTAATCTGGCCAATGGGGTGCAGTCTAAATGGGCCGAGGGACCTTTATATACCCATGCACGTGACCCAGAGCTTCCTCTTTCGGCTCGTGCATCAGAACACCCACCCACCTCTCCCTATATTTAGGGCATTTTGTGATTGACCTTGCTATGCCGTTGTGTGTCGTATGTTGTTGGTACAGGGGCACGGCAGGAATTTTCCCCACTTGGCTGATTGGCTGTTGCCATTTCGCCTGCCGCGTAGCAAATTGTCACGACTTGTAAGGTTGCGGATAGGCACTGGTTCAGGTGATAGGGATGGGAGAACGGTCTAGCCATCCCTATGTGAAGGGTATTCCGTTAAAGGAATCCAGGGACTCAACTTGGTTTGGTCAACCCCCGAGAGGGGGTTGTGCCCGTGCCTGAGTCCAGGGGAGCATCTGAGGAGTGAACATAGTCTGTTCCCGGGCTTTCTACCTACCTCAGGTGTTCACCCTTGGCTGACCTGTGATAGAGCTCTGGGTCAGTGCTTCCTGCAAGGGTGCAGGGAGCTAGTTGAACCAGAGTCTATGAAACCACTCACTTTCTGTAATCAATAAAGTTGTGGCCTAAATTCTGCCAAAAACCCAAAACTAAAATTTGACTCAAATGTGTTTTTATTTAGGGGGGAGGTCCCTGGGTCTGAACACGCAAACCGTTGGGGAGGAAAAAAACACCCAAAGGCCACAAGCCTAACTATTAATTTAGAACCTGTGCATTGACCTATTGCTGGGGGATTTCTTCCTCTCCATATCTTGGGGGAAAGCTAATGGCCACTCAATAAAAAGGGATGAGAAACAGTAATAATAATAATAATAATATAATAATTTATTATTTATACCCCGCCCATCTGGCCGGGTTCCCCCAGCCACTAATATCTCAGTTAGAGCAGGATGTGCTTGCCAGATTCTTATTGAACTACCTTGTCAAATCTCTTTCCCCACCACACACTAAAAAAAAAAAAATTATGTTTAATTCATTAACTTCAGATCTCCAATTAGGTGCAAAATCTCCAAAGAAGAGAGCACAGTTTTAGTGGACCACTTAGCTGTCTCCTGCTCACTCCATAAGCACGCTTGTAAAACTGTTAAGGCAGCCTTTGAAATCTGAGCAACGAGGAGACGTTTGTTACAGAACATTAGATCACCAAATGCCAGAGAACAAAGATGCAATCAAGTTGCAAACTGAAAAAGATGGCTCTAGAAGTTTTATTCCTCTTTGGAGAGCTTTGATAATTAATTGCCATCTTTATTTTATTTTATTTTATTTTACAGATGAGCTGTTCAAAGGAGAGAGCCGTGTGCATCTGGCCTCTCCGAATTGTCTGTCCCGAATTTGCAAGCAGAGAGATCGCAGGGGACCATTGCACTGAATTTTTCCATGGGGAGGAGACATCCTATAACAGTTTCTTGGGGAGGGGCCTCACCATTTGCAGTGTCTGTATGTAGCACCAGCTTATTTCTTTGTGTTTTTGTGTGTTCCATCCAAGGAAAGTACAGAGGGTGGCACACGAGAATGGGGCCTTTTCAGCAGTGGCCCCCTGTCTGTGGAATGCCCTCCCGGGGAAGTCATGCAAGCAAAAGTACTCAAGCAGGGCCCAGAACAGGCTCAGTAACAGGCATGTCCTGGTGAAAAGGGGTGTGGCCTGGGAGGGGACTTTGCCCCAAGGGCCAGATGGAGACCTCCAGATGGTTGGGAGTGGAAGAGCACTACTAGGAAACAAAAGAATCTTGTTGGTGCATAGAGAGATAGGTGCAATACAATTTCACTAACAATAATACTATTAAGAGTCTTCTATCTTTGTTCACTACTGGTTTTCCCAGTAGTGAGGTATGGAAGTGAGAGCTTGACCATAAAGAAGGCTGATCGCCAAAGGATTGATGCTTTTGAATTATGGTGCTGGAGGAGACTCTTGAGAGTCCCATGGACTGCAAGAAGATCAAACCTATCCATTCTGAAGGAAATCAGCCCTGAGTGCTCACTGGAAGGACAGATCCTGAAGCTGAGGCTCCAGTACTTTGGCCACCTCATGAGAAGAGAAGACTCCTTGGAAAAGACCCTGATGTTGGGAAAGTTTGAGGGCACAAGGAGAAGGGGACGACAGAGGACGAGATGGTTGGACAGTGTTCTCAAAGCTACCAACATGAGTCTGACCAAACTGCAGGAGGCAGTGGAAGACAGGAGTGTCTGGCGTGCTCTCTATATTTTTAAGGAAAAATCTCAAAGCTGTTTACAATCACATTATAAAACAATCCAGAATATTTTATTTTATTTATTTATCAGATTCTATACCACCCTTCATCATTATTGAAGAAAGGCAAATAGCAAATATACATTCAAAGCAACCTAAAACATTCTCTTAAAGATTTCAAAATTAAACACTACAAAGGAAAAATAAAAAAATTCCTTCAGTAGCACCTTAAAGACCAACTAAGTTTTTATTTTGGTATGAGCTTTCGTGTGCATGCACACTTCTTCAGATACCTGTAACCAGAACTACAAAGGAAGTCGACTACGGAATGCACGTTTGGTGCAGCAAAATTAACTCTCTCTCCCTCCCTCCCTCCCTCCCTCTCCCTCTCTCTCTCTCTCTCTCTCTCTCTCTCTCTCTCTCTCTCTCTCTCACACACACACACACACACACACACACACACACATTTCAAAACAAAACACTACTAAAGGAAGTCAAATAAAAAACATAAAAGAGCATAAGTAGCAAGAGGATTAATATTTGCTGCTCTTGCTGCCCATCCTGCCAATGATGGTTCATGGCAGGCAGCGGCTGTGGAAGGTCAGGCTCAATGACCTGGGTCTCCGCTAAGAAACCGTCAAGATAGCTGAGATATAAGTTTGTGTGAAATCTTTCCACTGTTGACAATATGCTGACTCTATATATCCGTGCTTTCTGGGACTTGTGTTAAACTGCTGCAGCAGAATATGAAACCTTAGCAAATCTGTGTTTGTGATCTGTGGAATTTCAGACAGGTTTGAGATATGCTCCTTCTAAAGTCCCTTAAAAAACCACACACACACACACACACACACACACACACGTTTAATGACTGAGTCGTTATGAATGCAGTAGCTTCCTATTATTTCCCAGGTAGACAACACCAAGCATCTTATCTCCTATTGATTCCCCCCAGTTATTAATCAGAAATGCCTGACTATATAATCCAGCTCAGTCTTCAGGGCCACGGCACTGACAGCTAAAAGCCGGCAGTTGGCATTGTGAAAGAAACACAAGAAGAAGCCATGGGGGACCGGGTGGGGATGGGGGAGAAAAATGAATACCACGCTGCATTATTCATATAGTTCTGCTACCAGACTCACTGGAATTTCATTACCTTGTGTATATGCACGCACAGGCAGAAGGTTTGGGAAAACAACATAACAACGAATAGCTCTGCAATAGCTCTCGTTATAGAGGCAAAGAGTGGAAGAACCCCCATACCCCAAATTTAAATGCAGAAGGTGCAGTTAAGGGTTCCCTCTGCCCCTTAGGATGGAACTTGCATATAAGGGCCATAGCTCAGTGGTAGAGCATTTACTTTGCACACAGGCTCATCTTATGTTCTGAAGGTATCCCTACCTTCTGCTGTAAAGGTAAAGGTAAAGGGGCCCCTGACCATCAGGTCCAGTCGTGTCCGACTCTGGGGTTGCGGCGCTCACCTCGCTCTATAGGCCAGGGGAGCCGGCGTTTGTCCGCAGACAGCTTCCGGGTCATGTGGACAGCATGACAAAGCTGATTCTGGCGAACCAGAGCAGCGCATGGAAACACCGTTTACCTTCCCGCCGGAGCGGTCCCTATTTATCTACTTGCACTTTGATGTGCTTTGGAACTGCTAGGTGGGCAGGAGCTGGGACCGAGCAACGGGAGCTCACCCCGTCGCGCGGATTCAAACTGCCGACCTTCTGATCAGCAAGCCCTTGACTCTGTGGTTTAACCTACAGCACCACCTGGGTCCCTACCTTCTGCTGTAAAATCCTCCAAACTGGAGACTGTGGGATAGTTAAGGAAATACTCTGAGGAGAAAAGACTGAAGCCACACTTGAGAGGAATGCTGAGAGGAACCGAGCAGCTTCAGAAACATTGGAGAGCCAGGAATGTATATATTATGCCCCACAAAACTCTGGTGGAATTTGGAGTGGCTCGCACAATCTATCCTGGCCAACTCATGCAACCAATTCAAGTCGACACATAGGGCAGTCAGTTGTAGTTGTGGGAGGCAGAGAAACAAACAACTTGAATAATAATAATAATAATAATAATAATAATAATAATAATAATAATTTATTTATACCCTGCCCATCTGGCTGGGTTTTCCCAGCCACTCTGGGCGGCTTCCAACAAAAACATTAAAATACACTAATTTCTTAAACATTAAAAGCCTCCCTAAGCAGGGCTGCCTTCAGATGTCTTCTAAAAATCTGGTAGCTGTTTTCCTTTTTGACATCTGATGGGAGGGCGTTCCACAGGGCAGGCGCCACCACCGAGAAGGCCCTCTGCCTGGTTCCCTGCAACTTGGCTTCTCGCAATGAGGGAACCGCCAGAAGGCCCTCGGAGCTGGACCTCAGTGTCCGGGCAGAACGATGGGGGTGGAGACGCTCCTTTAGGTATAAGGAAGACAAGACCAAGGACTCTAGGATTTCTCAGATTAATGTTAAGGAGCAATACATGGCTGATGAGAACCTTTACTTCATTCATGGTGGGTGGGTGGACACTGGAAGGGTGCATTTTGGGTGCATTGTTTTGCGATAGGGGGAGAAGTTGGCTGCCAGACACCCAGAGGAGCTCTGGGAAGGGGTGACAAGGTCCTTAGCTTGCAGTTTACTTACTTACCACAAATAGGTGATATTATTGTGCTTAAACATTGACTTTGGTCCATGGAAGGTGGTCCTTTGGGGTGGATGAGACACTGCCCCATCAACCTTAGTCGGCCTTCAGCCAACACCCACCTAGCTGCTTTCTTACTTGCAGTGAAATCAGGGATGGCATGGGTTGTCAGCATGCTCCTCCTTGGCCTCAGCAATATCCTTGTAAATATCCTCAGCAGTGAGGAGAATGAGGTTGTCTGGGAGCAAAGTCAAACGGCTGTGTTAGCAGCACCAAAGTGACCTCCCAGGGGTGCAAGCCTGGGCAGTGTGTATGGAGGTCCTGGGCTGGCCAGGTGACCAGACCCGTCCCTGGCCTGGCTGATGTGGTCCAAAGGAAAGCAGAGCAATACGTTTGGCACCAGCTTGGCTGCAGGAGCTGCTGGAAAGAGGTGTGCAAGGTACCATCTAACCATCTTAGAGACTCCAGATTTGTGTAGGGTTTACTTCTTAGTCCAGGCATCCCCAAACTGCGGCCCTCCAGATGTTTTGGCCTACAACTCCCATGATCCCTAGCTAACAGGACCTGTGGTCAGGGAAGATGGGAATTGTAGTCCAAAACATCTGGAGGACCGAAGTTTGGGGATGCCTGCCTTAGTCTTTTCTTCTTCCGAAGATACGCTGCAAGGCAGTGGAGGTTTAGGATCAGAGTTTTCCTTCTCCTAGATGGGCTACATACCCAAGTTGACAAGCCCCATCTGCCCCTCTACAACATGTGTAGAAACTGACCATTGGACCCACTCATCTGCTCAATCCATTGTAGCCTGTCTTTGCATGCAGGGGATGGAGAACGGGGACAACACAAGCTGGCTTGGGCTCTACCTACTGCTGGTTGTCTTGCCTTCTTCCCTTCCACTTCTAGGGGGTGTGAGTCGCCTCTGAGTTTGGTTGACAGTTTCCTCCCTATGTAGCTGTTGCAGGCATTTTGGCTTTCCACATGACAGAGCTGTTCCACCCAAGAGCCCCTTGCATACATTACAGCAGCTGTCATGCAGAAGTATATTTTTGGTAGCGACTGCAGTGCTATTATGGCTTACCAAGTGGCCCTAAGGAAATATTATGACTATTGGAGGTACTGCATTTATTTTTAGATCCGCAGCAGCTATTTTCATTGCAATTGCAGAGAGCAGAAGAACGTAACAACAATCCCCTTTGGATAAAGAGTGAAAATTAATTTGCTAAATAACAATTTTCTCAATTTACCACCAAATGGGTATGAAAGTAATGAAATGGGGTTAACACGAAACAGCTAGAATGGGCGACTAAGTGTCAAATAACTCACAGAGAATTAGCAGAGAAAACACTTAATGTAACGCTAAGCAAGCACAATGCTCAGGGTAGCTGTATAACCCTTTAATATTATTCTCTTTATAAGTAAGTGACTAGCGAGAAGCCAAGTTGCAGGGAACCAGGCAGAGGGCCTTCTCGGTGGTGGCGCCTGCCCTGTGGAACGCCCTCCCATCAGATGCCAAAGAGAAAAACAGCTACCAGATTTTTAGAAGACATCTGAAGGCAGCCCTGTTTAGGGAGGCTTTTAATGTTTAATACATTACAGTATTTTATTTCATTTTTCTGTTGGAAGCCGCCCAGAGTGGCTGGGGAAACCCAGCCAGATGGGCGGGGTATAAATAATAAATTATTATTATTATTATTATTATTATTATTATTATTATTATTATTATTGCAACTATTGTGAGTCTCAACTGGCTAAGATGCTCTGGATGAATGGCAAAGTAGAGGCAGCATTCATTCTAAAAGGTGATGGACATAGGAGCCAACTCCTAGGGGCCAAAATCCCTTCGCTACCCCATAAAATATTTGAGAGGACCGGGGGGGCAAGTTATGGGCATTGCCATTCAAATTGTATGTGTGTGCCACATCTTGTGATCAATGATATCAGGTGAGGCTTCCCTGGGCCCTCCTATATTTTAGTCAAGTTGACATCCTTAGTGATGAAAGTCGCTCAAACACCAGCACTATTCAGGTGTTTGACCAGGCAGGGGTTTCCAGCCTTTTGGGCTCCTTGGGCTCATTTACAAACCAATGAAACTGTTGTGGGTCTCAGTGGCTACTGGCCACCACATTGGCTACTCCTGGAATAGGGCTTAAATCATGGGTGTGGGGTCTCAGAATGCAGTCCTCTTTAACTAACCCTTGTGGCTTCAAAAATAGAACGCAGAGAAGGAAGTTACTTTGTCCCCAACCCGCAAATTGGTGGAAAATTCTCAAAGAAAAACCTTCAGCCCGTTCCAAATGATTGCATGCTTAGAATGAGGGACGCTCCTGCTATTTTCCTTATTTTAATTTCTCAGTGGATTTTAGAGTTTTCAATGGCTTAGGAATCCTACATGTTTCTGTCCTCATTTCTGAATTTTGTACCCGGTGTCATTGCATGTGCCGTTGCCCATAGCCTTCCATTCCTTTAGTTCATTTGTGTCTCCTGCCCCTCTATATGAAGTAGACTGTGTACATTTATAATACAAAAAAATCCTACTGCTATAATTCTATGACAGATAAAGGTAATTTTGTGTGTTGTTTTTGATTACACAAAAGGCTGCATCAAGACTATATCTGTGTGGTGTTCTACTAATCAATCAATAATTTTATTTGCATGCCCCTTTCCTATTTTTTTTTAAAAAATATTTATGATTTTCAGGTTCATATATTTCAATAATTTTACAGTCATTTTAACTTTTCAAAACTTGACTTCCTTTCCCCTCTTTCTGTGGTTATTTAATTTATTTTTAATATCTTCTGCATATCCAAATTGACTTGATTTGTTCATTTATTCATCTACTTTAAATATATTCCGGTACTTTTTATGAAACTGCAGGTTACTACAATAATCCTGACAATGTTCTTATCAGTCTACAATTTATCTGTAAATATTCAATAAACCATTTCCATTCTTTTATAAAAAGTTTATTTTGATTTCTTATTTTTCCAGTAAGTTTCGCCATTTCTTCATATTCCATAAGTTTTTGTATCCCTTCTTCCTTTGCTGGGACTTCTATTTCTTTCCTAAGTTAAAACCATGCTCAAGGCGGCTTACAGCACATAAAAAATTACATAACTACAACCCCCCCCACAAAAGTAATCATAAACAATAAACAAAACATCAAAAAGCACACAACCAAGTTGAACAATTTCCACATAAATAATAAGATCCAAAATGAAGGTACAAAATATTAACACCAACAACAGCAATGACCCCGCCCTCCAGCAATCCCCTTAAACAATAGCCTAGCCCAAGGTTCTGTTCAGCAGCCTCAGGTTTTGTAGCTGGAGTCAGTCAAAGAGGTTGGGGAAAAGTCTGCAAGGCTGTGAGCAGATCCTACAGGACTCACAGCCAAGGTGGTCACACAGGAGTGTGTGTGTTTATGCGCAGAAATTATACAAGACACAAGCTGCAAGCCTATAACCACTTAACTGGAAGAAACCCATATTGCACTCAGTGAGACGTACTTCTGAGTAGACATGACATCACACTCTCCAACAGCCTGCATGAAAACAGGGACATTCCATTCCCTGTTGAAAGAACAACTTAGCCATCTTCAGTCTAGTCCCTCTAATCTCCTCTGCGACAATTAAGAGGCCCTCTGTGTCTTTATCTCCTTTATGTAATAAATAATTCCAAATACTTCTTGAGTTATAATTGTGCTGAAGTTTTGCTCTTTGCTGAGAGTCTCTTAAACTGACCCTGACAAATCCATCCAGTTACAATGTCACCCCTGTGACGGCTTGAAATTATCAATCATTTCTACCTTATCTGTGTTCCCATGTTATTATTAATCAGCTCTAGATTATCAGTCATGTTTAGGTGAAAAGTCTTAAAATTTGCACTTCATCCATCATGACAAGGGGCCCTTTGGGACATGACATTAATATTCCTAGGGCTCCTGTCAGTTTTGTGATTGAGCGGGAATTTGGATTGTATTGAAATCCCCTACACTCTATCAAATGGACCACACCGGCTGTGAAAACTGCCAAGGAGTTGCTGTGCTCTTTTGAAGCACTTGCCAGGAGTCTCAGGCCTGGCGATGGAACAAAGGCTTATTGCCTCAGGTAGCAGATTTGGTGCGGGTGGCAAATTAAGAGGGGACTTGCCCCCCACAAGAACACAAAGTGAATCCTGCTGGATTATCACTGCCCAATGTTGCCCAGAACCAGAAGACTTCACTGCCTGTACTGTTCAAGGGAGCCAATGGGCACCCTAGGAATCTTTCACCAACCCGGGAGATTCTCTAACTTGAATCCCTCCTACATCTTGCCTAATGAACATTGTGGGTTCCTAGTTCTAGACTGCACAGTTCTTTGCACAGTGTAGCCTCTACGGAAGGACTGAGAACCTGTGTTTCCTAAATTTGGGGACTACTATTGTGGTTAATACACATTTGGAAACAATATAGAGGAATAAAAACTGACTAGTCTTGAAATAAAAATTGTCCAGTCCAAAAATATGGTTCAAAAGCTTTACTAACAGAACTTGCTCCATAACAAAACACAAAACAATTAATGTTACATCCAGATAATTTAGAATATCATGTGCTGGTCCCAGCACTGGCAAAACATCATAGAAATATGAAATAACTTCATCCATAGCTGAAAACAAAGCTCCGCCTCTCCAAACAGCGTCCATTAGCCTTTGGGCTGTTTTCCTAGAGAGAGAATTTCCTAGAGAGAGAATCATTTGCACATCCTTTCTTCTCTGGTGCTTCAGAAAAAAGACACTTAATTCACACACCCAAAATGGAGACTTAATAATTGAATACTTCGCGTGATTAGGTTAAACACCTTGCAAGAGCTAGCAGAAATATATTCTCACCCAATCATTACCTTGTTAGGCACTCTGAGAGCTTTGTTTAGCTCACTGGAAGATTCCAGACCATGCTTTCAGCAGTATGCATACAGACGTATACAGTTATTTTCTGTTTCAATGTACAATTAAACAATTATACATAACAACTACAACTCCCATCATCCCCGACCACTGGTAGGGATGATGGGAGTCATAGTCCAACAACAGCTGGGGACTCAAATTTGAGAAACACTGCCTTAGGCCTAGGGGACATATGTGGCTCTCAGAACTACATCAGGCCACTGGTTTTACAGTACTTCTCACCCTGAGTGTTTTTGCCTGCCTGGAATATGACATTAAATTTGGAAAATGCCTCCAGACTGCCTGGAAGTGGGATAGAGATGGGTATGTGTGCCTGCATAGAATCTAGCCTGCTGTACAGAGGCAAAATGCAGATTCATTGCCCTACCAACTGATTACCTTTGGCTGCTCCTGCCATGGGCATGTGGCCCTCAGAAGGGCCCTTCCTTACCTGGAGGGCACATGGCCTCTTTGCCCCAGTATTGTGCTTCATCCCTCTCCCAAAACAAAGGATAAGAGGTAGGCAAGCCACAGAAGACATTCATGTAGCCAGTGCATTGCATGAATACATGGAAGCCATTCCAATTGAAGCGAATGGAACATGATGCCTCATGCAGATGTTTAGAATTGAGCCTGAGCTTTCCAGGAAAATGCATTTTTGCAGAAGGAACTGATGACACCGTACAATTAGCACAGAGGAGAGACTTCTGGTTCGGAAGCTCGCTGTGCGACCGGCCGCGCTGCTTTAATTATGACATTTATCACAAAACAGCCTTTTCAGAGAAGGAAAGCGACCCAACGACCAAGACAATACACTTGGAACGCAACCAGTCTCCTGCTTGCAATAATCGACAATGCTCTTCTGCTACCTTGAAAAGCAGCGGGGATTCTGGAGGTGTCAGGTTCATTAAGGAACCACTTCCTGCAGCAAAGCAGCAGGAGGAATAATTCCCTGTGACATGAGGCACCTTTGGTGGCCCATCATCCCTTCTCAAGCAGTGCATGAGTGCTGGATGAGAAAGTAAATAGGGGAGTGCATTTGCAACACCCACAGCTCAAACTAATAGAATATAGGAAGATGGCAAAATAAATACCGGTTATTTTTAAAAAAATGTCCAGTAGCACTTTAGAGACCAACTAAGTTTGTTCTAGGTACACGGGTGGCACTGTGGGTTAAAACACAGAGCCTAAGGCTTGCCGATCAGAAGGTCGGCGGTTCGAATCCCCACGACGGGGTGAGCTCCCATTGCTCAGTCCCAGCTCCTGCCAACCTAGCAGTTCGAAAGTACGTCAAAGTGTAAGTAGATAAATAGGTACCGCTGCAGCGGGAAGGTAAACGGCGTTTCCGTGTGCTGCTCTGGTTCGCCAGAAGCAGCTTTGTCCTGCGGGCCACATGACCCGGAAGCTGTACGCCGGCTCCCTTGGCCAATAATGCAAGATGAGCGCCGTAACCCCCAGAGTCGGTCACAACTGGACCTAATGGCCAGGGGTCCCTTTACCTAAGTTTGTTCTGGGTATAAGCTTTCGTGTGCATGCACACTTCTTCAGACACAGTGAAACAGAAGTCTCTAGACCCTTAAATATAGTGGGAGGGTGGGGTGGGGTATGGTGGGTATGGTAAACCTGTTGACGACTGTTAATGACAGCATTAGTGCTACAGGCAAAACCAAGGAATAGTATGCAGATGACCAAAAATAGCAGCCTTTCCTAACCCAACTTGGAGATGCTTCTTCTTCTTCTTCTTCTTCTTCTTCTTCTTCTTCTTCTTCTTCTTCTTCTTCTTCTTCTTCTTCTTCTTCTGTCGTTTAGTCATGTCCGACTCTTCATGACCCCATGGACCAGAGCACGCCAGGCACTCCTGTCTTCCACTGCCTCCCGCAGTTTGGTCAGACTCATGTTCGTAGCTTCAAGAACACTGTCCAACCATCTTGTCCTCTATCGTCCCCTTCTCCTTGCGCCCTCCATCTTTCCCAACATCAGGGTCTTTTCCAGGGAGTCTTCTCTTCTCATGAGGTGGCCAAAGTATTGGAGCCTCAGCTTCAGGATCTGTCCTTCCAGTGAGCACTCAGGGCTGATTTCCTTCAGAATGGATAGGTTTGATTTTCTTGCAGTCCATGGGACTCTCAAGAGTCTCCTCCAGCACCAGAATTCAAAGGCATCAATTCTTCGGCAACCAGCCTTCTTTATGGTCCAGCTCTCACTTCCATATATCACTACTGGGAAGATTTAACTATACAGACCTTTGTCGGCAAGGTGATGTCTCTGCTTTTTAAGATGGGGTCTAGGTTTGTCATTGCTTTTCTTCCAAGAAGTAGGCGTCTTTTAATTTTGTGACTGCTGTCACCATCTGCAATGATCATGGAACCTCTCTCACTGCCTCCATTTCTTCCCCTTCTATTTGCCAGGAGGTGATGGGACCAGTGGCCATGATCTTGGTTTTTCTGATGTTGAGCTTCAGACCATGTTTTGCGCTCTCCTCTTTCACCCTCATTAAAAGGTTTTTTAGTTCCTCCTCACTTTCTGCCATCAAGGTTGTGTCATCAGCATATCTGAGGTTGTTGATATTTCTTCTGGCAATCTTAATTCCGGTCTGGGATTCGCATGATGTATTCTGCATATAAGTTAAATAAGCAGGGAGACAATATACAGCCTTGTCATACTCCTTTCCCAATTTTGAACCAATCAGTTATTCCATGTCCAGTTCTAACTGTAGCTTCTTGTCCCACATAGAGATTTCTCAGGAGACATATGAGGTGATCAGGCACTCCCATTTCTTTAAGAGCTTGCCATAGTTTGCTGTGGTCGACACAGTCAAATGCTTTTGCATAGTCAATGAAGCAGAAGTACAGTAGATGTTTTTCTGGAACTCTCTAGCTTTCTCCATAATCCAGCAGATGTTTGCAATTTGGTTCCTCTGCCTCTTCGAAATCCAGCTTGCACTTCTGGGAGTTCTCGGTCCACATACTGATTAAGCTTGCCTTGTAGAATTTTAAGCATAACCTTGCTAGCGTGTGAAATGTGTGCAATTTTGCAGTAGTTGGAGTATTCTTTGGCACTGCCCTTCTTTGGGATTGGGAGTAGACTGATCTTCTCCAATCCTCTGGCTACTGCTGAGTTTTCCAAACTTGCTAGCATATTGAGTGTAGCACCTTAACAGCACCATCTTTTAAAATTTTAAACAGTTCAGCTGGAATATCATCACTTCCACTGGCCTTGTTATTAGTAGTGCTTTCTAAGGGCCATTTGACTTCACTCTCCAGGATGTCTGGCTCAAGGTCAGCAATCACACTACCTGGGGTGTACGGTACCTCCATATCTTTCTGGTATAATTCCTCTGTGTATTTTTACCACCTCTTCTTGACGTCTTCTGCTTCTGTTAAGTCATTTCCACTTTTGTCCTTTATTATGGTAATCTTGTACTAAATGTGATGTATGTAACATGTTCCTTTCATATCTTCAATTTTCTTGAACAGATCTCTGGTTTTTCCCCATTCTGTTGTTTTCCTCTATTTCTTTGTTTAAGAAGATCCTCTTGTCTCTCCTTGCTTTTTTTTTTTTTAAAAAAATATGCATTCAATTTCCTGTATCTTTCACTATCTCCCTCACACTTTGCTTGCCTCCTCTCCCCCGCTATTTGTAAGGCCTCATTGGACAGCCATTTTGCTTTCTTGCATTTCCTTTTCATTGGGATGGTTTTCGTTGCTGCCTCCTGTATAATGTTACGAGCCTCCATCCATAGTTCTTCAGGCACTCTGTCCAGCAAATCTAAATCCTTAAACCTGTTCCTCACTTCCACTGTGTATTCAGATTGAATTTAGGACCTTTTGCAAGCAAAGTAGATGATCTGCCACTGAGCCGCAGCCCTTCCTCATACACTAAAAAGCAGAAGGTTGCAATGGTAGGGATAACCCTCTTCCTCTTCCCGACACTTCAATTTCTTTAGTTCATTGTATACATTTTGCAAGTTTCCTTCCTGGCATGTTCCTGGCAGTATGGACCCAGTGCCAGCAGCACAATATTCTGTAAGTGGGATTGGGCAAAAAAATTACTCATCACCTCTTGTGAAAATTTGAAAGCATGACCATCTACCCTTTTCAAGTTTCTTTGGGGAAACCATGACTGAAGTGCTGCTTTAGATGTGCAGTATAATGCAGACGCGGGTGGCGCTGTGGGTTAAACCATAGAGCCTAGGGCCGATCAGAAGGTCGGCGGTTCAAATCCCCGCGATGGGATGAGCTCCCGTTACTCGGTCCCAGCTCCTGCCAACCTAGCAGGTCGAAAGTACGTCAAAGTGCAAGTAGATATATAGGTACCGCTCTGGCAGGAATGTAAACGGCATTTCCGTGTGCTGCTCTGGTTCGCCAGAAGCGGCTTTGTCATGCTGGCCACATGACCTGGAAGCTGTATGCCGGCTCCCTCGGCCAATAATGCGAGATGAGAGCCGCAAAGCCAGAGTCGGTCATGACTGGACCTAATGGTCAGGGGTCCCTTTACCTTTATAATGCAGATGGGGCCTATGCAGAGGAAAGCAGTGTTTGTGTCTGTGGCGTGAATATTCCCAGAGTCTTTTTCAATTGATTGAGTTCCCTTTTCACTCATTTTGGAAGTCCTCCTGTACTTACCGGAATGAAGCTTGCCAGTTAATTCCTCTCCCTGCCCAACATTTTCAAATTAATACATTCTTGCTGCACATATTTCACTGTTATCGCTTAAGCACCTGGGAATCCATTACCAGTTGGCAAACTGGACAAACACGAACAGAAATGAAATCTACCAAAAATTGAACAGCATCAGCTTCCCCCCTTTCTTTCCCCTTAAAGAAACAACAAGCCCCAAAATGAAATCTTTTGCACAGAAGGTCAAGGAGAACAAATTAGACGGTCAGAATTCAATAAGAATAACTTTGAAATATGTTGCTGTTGTGTTATTGCAGTGGTCTTCCAGTGTTAGGTCAGCATATTTTTGTGTGGCTCACAACTTAAAAGCTGAGGCTGCAGTTATTCCCTCTTGCCTTGGATGTTGCAGATCCTCCTTAGTTGCAGTTGTGAAGGACTTGGAATTAGAGTTGAAGAAGAAGCTGATGTAAAGCAAATTGTCATTAACATAAGCTGTTATGGAGCAGGGCTACTGCTGGCTAAGCCTGGAAAATGGGAAACAAGTCTTCAGAATAGTGCTTGGGGTGCACCACCCCTTTTGCTGCGTTGCCAGGTCACAGGTCTGAGCTGAACGGACTCAGGATCCAGCCCAAGTTCCCCTTTCTCTGGTCATGCTCCTACCATGCCCCCTTTACAGGGCTTATACAAGTTTGAATCCTTTACAGGAAGAATTCTAAGATCCTTCATCTGAACACATGAACACATTTGGAATTTGCTTCCCTGATAAATGAAAGGGGGGGGGAAGGCTCTTGAGTTCAGTAAGGCTTTTGACGAAGTTCCCCATGATATTCTTGCAAGGAAGCTGGTAAAATGTGGGTTGAAGAAGGTAACTGTTAGGTGGATTTGTAGCTGGTTGACTGACCGATTCCAAAGACTGCTGATTAATGGTTCCTCGTCATCCTGGGGAAAAAGTAACAAGTGGGGTGTCACAGGGTCCCGACCTGGGCCCGTTGTTGTTTAGCGTTTTTATAAATGACTTGGATGAAAGAAATGAGGGGATGCTCATCAGATTTGCAGATGACACCAAACTGAGAGGGGTAGCTAATGCCACAAAAGAAAGAATCGGAATTCAAAATGACCTTAACATATTGGAAAACTGATCACAGGCTAACAAAATGAATTTCAATAGGGACAAATATAAGGTTCTGCACTTAGGCAGGAAAAACCAGATGCACAAAAACCAGATGGGGAATACCTGGCTTACTAGAAATACATGTGAAAATGATCTAGGGGTCTTGATGGACCACAAGCTTAACATGAGTCAACAGTGTGATGCAGCAGGGGGAAAAGCTAATGCTATTCTACGCTATTCAATATACAAAAGTATATTGTCCAGATCAAGAGAAGTAATAGTACCACTCTATTCTGCCTTGGGGACGTGGGTGGTGCTGTGGTCTAAACCACAGAGCCTAGGGCTTGCCGATCGGAAGGTCAGCGGTTTGGATCCCCGTGACGGGGTGAGCTCCCGTTGTTTGGTCCCAGCTCCTGCCAACCTAGCAGTTCGAAAGCACATCAAAGTGCAAGTAGATAAATAGGTACTGCTGCAGCAGGAAGGTAAACGGCGTTTCCGTGCGCTGCTCTGGTTCACCAGAAGCGGCTTAGTCATGCTGGCCACATGACCTGGAAGCTGTTTGTGGACAAGCGCCACAACCCCAGAGTCATCTGCGACTGGACCTATCGGTCAGGGGTACCTTTACCTTTATTCTGCCTCAGTCAGACCACACCTGGAATGCTGTGTCCAATTCTGGGCACCACAATTTAAGAGGGATGGAACGTGTGCAGAGGAGGGCAACCAAGATGATCAAGGGTCTGGAAACCATGCCTTATGAGGAACGATTGAAGGAGCTGGGTATGTTTAGCCTGGAAAAGAGGAGACTGAGAGGAGATATGAAAGCCATCTTCAAATATCTTTAGGGCTGTCACATGGAAGAGGGAGTATGCTTATTTTCTCCTGCTCTGGAGGGTAAGACTCAAACCAGTGGCTTCAAGTTGCAAGAAAGGAGATTCCAACTAAACATTCGGAACAACTTTCTGACAGTAAGAGCTGTTCAGCAGTGGAACAGACTCCCACGAGAGGTGGTGGACTCTCCTTCCTTGGAGGTTTTTAAACAGAGGTAGGATGGCCATCTGTCTTTGATGCTTTAGCTGAGATTCCTGCATTGCAAGAGGTTGGACTAGATACCATTGGTAGCCTTCCAACTCTAAGATTCTATGATACAGTGGTACCTCGCGTTACAGACACTTCAGGTTACAGACTCTGCTAAGCCAGAAATAGTACCTCGGGTTACGAACTTTGCTTCAGGATGAGAACAGAAATTGCATGGCGGTGGCAGCCGGAGGCCCCATTAGCTAAAGTGTTACTTCAGGATCGGAACAGTTTCAGGTTAAGAACGGACCTCCAGAATGAATTAAGTTCTTAACCAGAGATGCCACTGTACTATGGTTCTATGATTCTTTACTTCCATGCTTGCTGTTAAAGTGAGCCGATTCAACATCTGCACAAGGTTTGTCTCTGCCATAGAAGATTTGAAATGGCAAAAGTATAGCGTTTGTCAGTAGGGTTCCTATGGACACACTGATGCCCTTGACGCCTTCTCCTGGTTCCCACAAAGCCAATGAGCTTCCATACCCCTCACTGCCTCCTTGGTCATGGTATGGCAAGGGCGGATGCCTTGCTCTCCCTTGAAATGTACCCAGAGCTGAAGGAGGAAGTTGGAAGAAGGACACTTTCCCACTTCCTCCTTCAGCTTTATGTGCTTTTCGAGGCTCAGAGTAGTTCTGTTGGCTCTGGCTTGTACCCAGATCCTTGGAAAAATAAAGTTTGTTTTTGTGTGTGCACATTTTTTCTCTTTCTATCTCTTTGTGAAAGGGCTGAAGTGGGGAGAGAAGTGGCCAGAGAGGGTGACCCCCACAGCCGTTGCTCACTGCCCCAAAAAATGCCCCTGGACCGGGAAAGGTTGGTGATTTCTATGATACAAAGGTGATAAAAGTTAGGCTGGTACACAAGCAAAGTTTACATGGAGGCATCAAAGGGGATTTAAATCAGGACAATCGCTTTATGTAGCCTTTAATGTTGAGCATCCAAAATTGCTAATCGCTTGCTAAATTATTGTGAGTAGGCAGGCAACGTATAGATTTGTTTCTGCCAGCCACATATTCTTGTATTTTTCTCTTTTAATTACTCAGAAGGGGAGCTATTGAACCTAGGAGATCTATAGCTAGTAGGCGCGGGAGTCTTATATTCAACTCTAAAAGGGGAAGCGATAGACTTAGGCTAGGTTACATGCAGGGTCAACAGGACTTGACAATGTGCCTTTGAGGTTTGCTAGAGCTGCAACTTTGATCTATAAATAAAAGGAAAGAAAGAAAAGCTGGAGGAAAGCTAGTTGGAGGAGAGAATAAGTCTTCTTTGGTGAAGATTTGATTTTTAAAAAAACCATATAAAAAGCATCTGAGACTCTGAGAAGGAAAATACAATTGCTTTTCATGCTCAGCATGAAAAACCCAACATTGCTTTATTGGAAGAGATCAAGGCATGGATTGGTACTTTCCACTTGAGAGGAAGGTCAACATCGTGTCCCACCTGAGCTCCGTTCTAACCAAGTCTTGAAACTTCTGCAGAGGTATTGGTAAACTGGGTGCCGAACCTACATACCCCGGAGGAATGTGACTCAGCTTTTGCAAGTCCCCACCGCATCAGAAATGGCGAGGGGGGAATCAAATGCTTGGATGCTCACCCCGAAAATGAAAAGAAAATCCTCTTGCATATTTAAAAATCCCCCAAAATTTAAGGAGAAAGGCTAGGACTGAACTTTTTATGTCTAACATACTGTACTAGGTTATTTTATTCAGATAGGTAGCCGTGTTGGTCTGACGGTCTACTGGTATCTGAAGAAGTGCGCATGCACATGAAAGCTTATACCCAGAACAAACTCAGTTGGTCTCTAAGGTGTTGTTGTTGTTGTTTAGTCGTTTAGTCGTGTCCGACTCTTCGTGACCCCATGGACCATAGCACGCCAGGCACTCCTGTCTTCCACTGCCTCCCGCAGTTTGGTCAGGCTCATGTCCGTAGCTTCAAGAACACTGTCCAACCATCTCGTCCTCTGTCGTCCCCTTCTCCTAGTGCCCTCCATCTTTCCCAACATCAAGGTCTTTTCCAAGGATTCTTCTCTTCTCATGAGGTGGCCAAAGTATTGGAGCCTCAGCTTCACGATCTGTCCTTCCAGTGAGCCTCTAAGGTGTTACTGGAGAAGTTTTGAATTCATTTCAACTAGGTCTTTGTATGTGCATGGAGGTCTCTCTCCCTCTCTCTTGTTTGGTAGGGTAGCATTCGAGCATACAGTCTTCATTCCAAAACAGAACAGACCTAAAAAACAAAACAAAAAACCATAACGCTTTACCATATGATTATCTTGCATTTAAATATCCTTCCTGCTCAGTCCTTTAAGGTCTGGTCTAAACATGCAGCAGAAAGAATGTAGCATTCTGGAATGTTAACATATTACACATGCACACAGAGCGTTGCTTTACACCAGCTTCTTGGGCATACGATCACTCCCTTATTGGTGTTCACTACACCAATGTTGGATAACCAAACTGGCATGATCTTGACCCTTGGTTCCCCCTCAGGGGTCTTCCTTGAATGCTCAAACAATGTGGGTTACCATTAAATTAACTTTTTTAAAAAAAGTTTTCAGAAGCCAGGAGCCCTTAGATGACTGTGTTCGTTTTGGACCCTTGTCATTCAGCTTTCGTGGCACCGAGGCAAAAAAACTGTTTCAGGGCATGACTCCTGAGGCTTTCCTTCTGTTTTCATGAGCTTCAGTTTCCTTCCTTTTGCTTGCAGCGTCAGGCCCGGGCTGTATTTTACCTTATCCTAGCAGCTGCCTTGGGAAATATTTGACGGCAACAGTTGCAGAAACGGCCATTGTGGCCTACAGCTCCCATGGTGGGTGGCATGTCTCAATAATGGGGGTGGGGTTGCCGCCGTTGCTGGTCCCCTCCCCTTTCAAATTATGAACTAAAGAGCCTTGTTTCCTCTGAGAAAGACACGGTGGAAATGAGGGAGGGGCGTATTCAAGAATGTCTAATTGAGCCTTCCTCAAAAAACACAGTCCTCCTTGGACGGGGAGGAAGGGAAACGAGGGGGAATGGCAGGCACCTGTTTCCTTGCATCTTCTGACAGAAACCCCCCTGGGGAACAAGGCGCTTTCATGATTGCTAGCTTCCACATGACACGTTGCAGGGGGCGAGACCTTTGGGAAATTAATAAATAAAGCCACAGCCACCTGTTTGACAGAGGAGGGAGTGCATATTTTTCTACAGGATTCCAACACTGCTTGAGTGGAACTTACCTTGAAATTATCACCAGGTGGGGAGGATTCGGAAGTCCCTGGAGAAGTGAATACTAGTATTCGAAGCCTTCCGGTGACATAGTCGGGGTAGGCCTGGAATATTTTGATGCCTGAGGTGGAATATCCAAATGGGACTCACTAATTCATGTGGGGCACTGTCTGCATGGGAAGGTCTCCTGCCAATGTCTCCTAGGCAAGGGCAACACTGCATGTTCAATGAAGATGGCTCATGAGAAGTTCCTGGCAGACGATGGCTATGGATGCATGCTGTGGCGGGAGAAGAAATTAAACTTGGTCCACTTTTTAAATGCAGGCCTAATTCACGCTTCTCAAAACAATATGCAAAGCGAAAGCTGGCTATCTTTCAAACTGAGCACTTTCCTGAATTTTGTGAGGTAGCTCGCCAGCTAAATAATGAGTACACAAATGTATGTATTAGGGGGAAAACATATTAGTGATAACAGCATACAAAATCGATTACAGTTGTTATTTATTTAAAAGCATTTCTGTCCAGCTGTGTATTTCAAAAATCTCTAAGCTGCACATAGCATACCTGCCAAGTTCCTGCCAGAAAAATAAGGGATAGGCAGACTGGAAGTAGCGCTGCGGCTATTTTGGAACTGGGCAGAGCAGCATCGAAAGTCGCTTCTGAGCATGTTCCGCCCAGTTCCAAAATGGCCGCCACGCCAGAAATCGCTTCTGCGCATGTCCAGAGACTCCAGACATGCGCAGAAGGAGCCTCCCCTGGCCGGTAAGTAAACCAGGAAAAAACACAAAAAAAATCCGTTTTTCCAGCTGGGAATGGCTGGAAAAACGGGGGTTTCCCAGGGAATACGGGAGACTTGGCAGCTATGGCATATAGTCTGAAAGCAAACAATGTTATCGTTAAAATAATGACCTAAAACCAGTAAAGCAGCACTATAAACACACACACACACAAGCAAATAAAACAGAAATTCAGAATACTGACGTGCATAAAGCAGAGTCCAGTCTTATGGGTCAGGGAAAGCTTGGGCTTTCTTCACTATGCTAGGGCATATCATTCGCAAAAAAATAAATAAAATATGTGTGTATTAGAAAAAATTGCATACCAAAATTGTATGCAGTCTTGGTCATTGGGGGAAATATGGACTTTTAAGAAGACTTTTTAAAGCTTGCAGCCTGACTGGGAAATATGGTGAAGCGAAGGCTGGAAAATAAGAAATCAGAATTGACCGATTTATCCATGTCTAATTGTGCTCCAAGGATCAGGCCTGTATCCCCTTTCCTACTACCAGTATGTTGCCTTTAAAGCTAAAAATATGCCAGTTGAGGTGGTCATCATGCCACAGAAGCTTAGCATAGACAGAAAACAGCACTTACCCAAATCACATACAGTGCTACCCCTACTTACAAATTTAATGCGTTCCAAACGCACATTTGTAAGTAGAAAAAATTTGTAAGTCGAATCCATAGGAATGCACTGGGAGGAAAAATTCGTGAGTAGAAAAAATCCTATCTAAACCGCATCCAAGATGGCGGACGGAGCTCCATTCATAAGTAGAAACATTCGTAAGTAGAGTTATTCGTAAGTAGAGGTACCACTGTATATGGAGTTCCCCACCACATGATGTGGTGACAGCCACCAGCTAGGTTGGAGTGCTAAATAACTCTTTGCACAAGTGGAACAACTTGGGTAACAACTTTCCATTCTCTCATCACCCTGTGCACCTCCAAAATCTGACCTGGGTGTCCCCCCCCCATTCCCAGGAGGAAATTGGGGGGGTTGTGCAGTGCATGTGCGGGGGGAGGAGAGAAGGAAACCCGGCACACGTTATTCTGCTTGCACCACTAATTTGTTGAATGCCGTCCTTGGTTTGTATATAAATAAAAAAACAAACAAATGGAAGAAGTCTCCCAATGGGTCTGAAAGCAATCAAGGGCACGCTGTGGAACTTCAGGCTAAAAGGGCCCTAGCGTAAGATCACTCTGTATGTTAGCCTACCCAGAGATTTCACAGATAGCAGCGCAGCCCAAAAGCTCCCACCATAGTCTTCAAATACTGCCCCTCCGTTGATCCACGACTGTTTATTTCATTATCTGTTTCCTGTGGGTGTGCTCGGTAGCACTACTGCTCAGCTTGAGACAAGAACAATGTAACGTCTGCTTAAATCTAGCCCTCAAATCTCTTTGAATGTCCCAAAATCTAATTATAAGCATATGGAAGTCATCTAAACCAACATTCTCTGCAAATGCAAAACTTCTTTGTGGTTTCCCACACTATCCTGCCATCTATTGCTCTTGTCGGTAATTATACTGTAGGTACTTTATTTTAGTACACACACACACACACACACACACACACACACACACACACACACACTTTGGTACCAAATAGGGATGCAAGTTAAGATTATTCTGGAAACTGAAATGGATGTTTGCCTATGATGTAAGAGGCATAGATCACAATTTCAACCCACTCTGATTTTTTTTTTATAAAAAAATGAGATAAGCACCAACCGCTTCGAATAATTCTGAGTAGGTCTGAGAGGAAGGAAAAACAGCTAGTTTGCTACCCAGAGTGACTTCTGATGTACTATAAAAGTGATATACAGTAGTATGAAACTGACATATGGGAGTTTTATGGGGGATTTTTCTGGCCCAAGTCAATCAAAATGTGTCTTGGGCTGGCATAACATTGCCAAGCAAACCCACATCTGTTGCCTCAGAAGAAGGGCACTTTTCTGCTTTTCAGAGTTAGTTTTTGCTAGAAAAACCACATGGTACTTTTTCTTTCCTTTTCTCTAAATGGTTAATAATAATAATAATAATAATTTATTATTTATACCCCACCCATCTGGCTGGGTTTCCCCAGCCACTCTGGGCGGCCGCCAACAGAATATTAAAATACAATAGTCTATTAAACATTAAAAGCTTCCCTAAACAGGGCTGCCATTGAATGAGACAAAGAACACCTCTATGGTGTGTGTGTGTGTGTGTGTGTGTGTGTGTGTTGATCAATTTAATGGGATATTTTTTTGTCCCAGCTTTTGCAATTCAAAGCATTTACAGTGACAAGTGGCTGAAATTTGGGGACGCTGTTTGCTGCTGTACAGGTGACATTTACATTAGGATAACATGACGTGAGTCTTGTTCTGTGTGACCTCTGCATCTAATGGTGGATTTCAACCCGTTTTTTGGTAATATTTTTTTAATTAAGTTTTCAAAATTTTAACATATATACTTCAATACATAACAAACTTATCTTGCCCCCCACAGACTTCCCACCCCATTTTCCATGGTGTTTTTATTCCCCTCCCCTCTGCTGCACCCTACCTTCAACCCTAGTTTTTTGGAAGGTGCTTAAATGACTGAAAGAAGGATCCAACCCTGGCTCCCCCATTGCACCAGGACGAGGGTGTGTGGTTAAGGCAGAGGCATCCCTTTGGCTGGTGCCTCCCAGCAGTTACCACTGATTCCTCTGTTGATGTAGGGCTTCCCTTTCTGCTCATGAATGTGTGCATGAGAAGTGTTGCCAGTGGAGTCGCTGCTCACAGCAGAAAACCAAAGCCTTCAAACTGTGGCATTCTGGAGGCAGGGAGGGTTAAGTTGGCTTGGTACCTGTTGGAGACCACTGTCCCAATGCAATCTGGGCTTGGTTGTTCCATCAGCTCCAGGCTCAACGCCAATCACTGCTGCAAGGGGTTGGTCGGAGGTGAAAGGATACATGGGATATGCTTAGCGGAGGAGATGAAATCTTTAAACCTGAATACGAAATGGAGACATGCTTGTGGATAGGAAAATGGCCTGTCTATAGCCGAAGGAGCGATCGTTCCATATCCCACCTTCTTCAGACTAGGACGACTAGATCTTCTTTCTCTACTGAGAAGGGAAACCTTTCCCTTGCCATGCAGAGAAACCCCCCAGGGAAATTACGCCGAGACGGTTAGTGCTGGAAAACTAATAAAAAAGCGTAATTTCATGGCAGCCAACCCCTAATTAATTTCACCCTCCACTGAAAGGTTTCTGCAATTGTAGTACATTTTTATTTCTCCTTAGTTTTTCTTCTCATGATATGGGTCGAAAAGGCCAAAACATTTCACTGAATAGCAGCAGATTTTGTCCATTTGCAACACATGGATGACTCGTCTGTTCTCTCAGGTGTTGGCCAAATAATTAGGAGTACCCAAGGTCAAACACCACTAATGACAAGGAGGAAGTCTAGCTAGAATAAGTCCTCAAGACTTCCTCTAGACCGGGCTTGGGAAACTGTGGCCCTCCAGATGTTGCTGGTCTTCAGCTCCCATCAAGGCTAACCAATGTCCATGCTGACTGGGGCTGATAAGAGTTTGAGTTCAACAACACCTGGAGGGTCCGAAGATTCCCCACCCATGCTTTATCCTTTTAGGCATGCAAAACAAGAGGGCAAGTTCATTTTTGCTTTGTACAATATCAATTCTTCTTCCTGTGGGAATGTTAAGGATAGTAGGAAATGATATATTGAATAAGTATTATCCTTCCTTCACTCAAGTCATTGAGTGATGTTGCAGAACAGATTCCCTTCAAAATAGCAGGAAGCTAGTTTGCAGATTCGTTTGAATCTCTTTAGTTGTTAAGTAATCCAATCTGGCTTTCCCAGATGGATTATACCTGGTGTCCGCTTTTATCCCTCTTAAAAGAATAAAGACACAAGAGCCAGTGTGGTGTAGTGGTTAAGAGCGGTAGACTCCTAATCTGGTGAACCAGGTTCGTGTCTCCGCTCCTCCACATGCAGCTGCTGGGTGACCTTGGGCTAGTCACACTTCTTTGAAGTCTCTCAGCCTCACTCACTTCACAGAGTGTTTGTTGTGGGGGAAGAAGGGAAGGGAGAATGTTAGCCACTTTGAGACTCCTTCAGGTAGTGATAAAGTGGGATATCAAATCCAAACTACTCTTCTTCTTCTTCTTCTTCTTCTTCTTCTTCTTCTTCTTCTTCTTCTTCTTCTTCTTCTTCTTCTTCTTCTTCTTCTTCTTCTCCCTTAAAAGCAACAAGATGTTTACTCACATTTCAGTTCACAATTTGAGCCCTGAAAGGCAGGTTTTACTTAGTCGTTACATAACAAACTGTGAGTTCGTCTCACATAGAGATTGAGCTCATGCGCTGCTGGCTTAGAGCCAGCAGACAGCAAAATTATACTGTATTAAGAGGCCAAAATGGCTGCAGGAGAGCAGAGAGTGCTCTGCAGAAGAGGGCCTCCTGCAAATACCGTCTCAGCAGAAGGTCTGCTCCTTACGATGTAGGCATTTGGGCATTAGTGTGGCAGCACCTACTCATTTGAACTCCCTTACGCAGCGTATCAGACAGGCTCTGTTTTCTTTTTCAGCACCAGCTAAAAACCTTCCTTTTCCAGCAAGTCCTTTAAGCGGAAATTTCCCTCCCAGTCTACTGGGCTTGAAATGGTTTTTAAAGCAGTTATGTACTGTGGATGTATTGTTAATTCACAAATGATTCTTCAGTGAAATAATACAACTAATGATGACGGCCTTCTCTCTCAGCAGGAAAAAGAGGTCAAGAACTGGATAAGTTTGCCAACCTTTAACAATCTTTTGAAGAAAACTGCAGAGAGGAGACTTCATGTTCGTTTTTCCCAGGGGAATGTCAGAAGCTCGCTTTTTAGGGAAGAAAAGAAAAATAGGACAGTGGCTAACATATATATTTGGATACCTTCCAGCTCTGCAATTCTATGATTCTATGTCTCCAGCTCCCTAAAGGTGAGCGACAAGTAAAATTCCACAAATGCTGATTTAGAAGACGGAAAACGGGGAGAAAGAGAGAGACATCTTCGCGAACTAAAAGAAAAGCTTTTTTTCAGATTTCGCATGTGACGTAGGATAACCAAGTGTGATATTAAATGCAGATGTCACTACCACAAAACTGGCATTAGCTTTACATTATAGGTGCAGTTGCAGCAGCTTTCTACGAAGCGCGTAAGCCAAACTGCCTCTGCACACTGGGTGAAATGACCTTTAGGATGCTTTTACAGTGGCAAACACTCTGAACGGGATTGAACCCGTGGTGGGAAAAAACCCATGCAGACATGATCGTTTCCCCAGTGGATCAGGTAATTTCCATGAGTTCCAGCTCACCTGCATTGTTCTACGGGGTTAAGAAGAAGCAATGCTATATGATGAGTGTGTAGCCTCAGTTCAGTATCCTGTGATGTTGTTTATCTATCATCTATCTATCTATCTATCTATCTATCTATCTATCTATCTATCTATCTATCTATCATCTAAAATCCACTTTCCAAGTTGGTTGGTGAAATCCCATGAAACCTGATAAGAATACAGTGGTACCTCGGTTTATGAACACAATTGGTTCCGGAAATCTGTTCATAAACTGAAGCGTTCATAAACTGAAGCGAACTTTCCCATTGAAAGTAATGGAAAGTGGATTAATCTGTTCCAGACGGTCCACGGAGTACATAAACTGAAGCGTTCATAAACTAAAGCAAACTTTCCCATTGAAAGTAATGGAAAGTGGATTAATCCGTTCCAGACGGTCCGCGGAGTACTTAAACTGAAGCGTTCGTAAACTGAAGCAAACTTTCCCATTGAAAGTAATGGAAAGTGGATTAATCCGTTCCAGACGGGTCCACGGAGTACTCAACCTGAAGCGTACTTAACCCGAAGCATGGGTGTAATTGGTTCCGGAAGTCTGTTCTAAACTGAAGCGTTCATAAACTGAAGCAAACTTTCCAATTGAAAGTAATGGAAAGTGAATTAATCCGTTCCAGATGGATCTGCAGTGTTCGTAAACCGAAAATTTGTAAACCGAGGTGTTCATAAACTGAGGTTCCACTGTATTCAAAGAATAAATGCAGCATGTCAATCACCGGTGGACTGGTAATGCAAACATGTTCGTTTTCATGTGGTTAAAATAAACAGATTGGCTGTGCCCCCTACCGTTTGGAATACATTTGCCTAGCAGCTCTCAGTTTGTCTCAGGTTACTAACTCTTCCTGCTACAATTGTCTGAGTCTGGGGAAAAGTATGGAGAGGACTTTGAGATGAGCAGGAAAAAACTTTGATCCGGATTTTGTAGAGAATCCCAGTTGTTTGAGCTGTCCGAACCAAGAAGCGGGGGGAAGTCAGGTTCTGGATTCTGACAATTGCCTATTGCTCAGGCCCCATAAATGAATGTGGGGCAACAGGCAATGATGTGTAATTTAGCTCAGAGGCTAGCTTAGCTGGTCACAGGTGTCACTGAGATATTCTGAATGCGGAATGCTCAAAATTTTTCACCATGAAATATTGCACATGTGGTATTGTAATTGAGACACACTGGGGAAATCTCCCTAGAGCTCACACTTCCCTCTCTAACTGGATGCCAGGCCAGTGTTTTAATTCCAACTGCTGGGCTAGCTTGGAGAGCATGGAATTGGTATCTGACACATCGCCAGCTGACCTTGATACTTGGACGAATTTCATTGTGTGCGGACTGAAGTTTGAAAAAAGTGGGCCTGATTCTAGGATTCAATGAAGCTGAGGGTCAGTTCATTCAGCCAGGTAAAGTGGACTGGCGTAAATATATTGAAGTGCCCTCCATTCCAAACACAACGGGTAATCTGTGAGTGGGTTGAATTATTGTGCAGATTACCTGCTCACATGGCCTCCCCTGAAAGACAAAAGTATATCTCAAGTCCAGGGTTAGAACTTTTAACAAGTCACAATTAAGGTGGAATCTAGACAAATATTTTTAAAAAATGTTGTGAAAGTGGTGTTTTTTTTAAAAAAAAAAGTTTTGAAAAATATAATGAACTAGCCATAGCTCATCATCACCATCTAGTGTCACATTTGTATAATGCACCTTACAACACACTTAAAACTTTTTATAGTATTTGCAGCTGTATAGCTGAGTCCTAAGGCTGTGGTTGTCTATGGCATGCAACACAAGATCCCTTTAGGCAAAATAAGGTAGCTTGATGTCTCTGTGGGGTGGAACTATGAAGTTAATGAAGCTTCAGCTTCAGGGCCCCTTATCCCAGAGGGGCCCCAGAAGTCACTTTAAGCCCACATTGCTTAAAAATCATGGGTCTAGTAGACCATATTCGAGTCACATGACTCAAGTTGATTAATCTTTTGTTATATCAATTTCAACCATCCCAAAGTTCGAGTGATAGTAGCAGAGATGTTGTAAAGGTGGAGTGTCATGATTTTGTTGTTTAGTCGTTTCCGACTCTTCGTGTCCCCATGGACCATAGTACGCCAGGCACTCCTGTCTTCCACTGCCTCCTGCAGTTTGGTCAAACTCATGTTTGTAGCTTCGAGAACACTGTCCAACCATCTCGTCCTCTGTCGTCCCCTTCTCCTAGTGCCCTCCATCTTTCCCAACATCAGGGTCTTTTCCAGGGAGTCTTCTCTTCTCATGAGGTGGCCAAAGTATCAGCTTCATGATCTGTCCTTCCAGTGAGCGCTCAGGTCTGATTTCCTTCAGAATGGATAGGTTTGATCTTCCTGCAGTCCATGGGACTCTCAAGAGTCTCCTCCAGCACCATAATTCAAAAGCATCAATTCTTCGGCAATCAGCCTTCTTTATGGTCCAGCTCTCACTTCCATACATCACTACTGGGAAAACCATAGCTTTAACTATACGGACCTTTGTCGGCAAGTTGATGTCTCTGCTTTTTAAGATGCTGTCTAGGTTTGTCATTGCTTTTCTCCCAAGAAGCAGGCGTCTTTTAATTTCGTGACTGCTGTCACCATCTGCAGTGACCAAGGAGCCCAAGAAAGTCATGATACCCCAATTTTAAGCAAAATATGAGGTGTAGGAACTTCCTGGTTTTTTTAAATTGTGTGATAGGTCATGGAACAACCCCAATGAAGAAGACAGCTGTGGTTATGTTTTAATTTGTTGACAGCCACCCAGACGGATAGGTGGCATATAAATAAATTATTGTTATTATTATTACCCGGACTTCGCATATCCTCCAACATTCCTCAGATGCAAAAAGGGACATTGCTCACTCCATTCCCCAAGTGACCCTCCTTTACCCCTATTTTTTGACTCTCTTCCATGCAGAGCATTTCCACCACCAATATGCCAGAGGGACACAGCACACATCCACCATCCTGAGAAAACTCACTAATCCTTATTCCATTCCATTCCATTCTTTGGTATATTTTAAAAAAGAAAAGCACACTCCTTCCTTCCTTCCTTCCTTCCTTCCTTCCTTCCTTCCTTCCTTCCTTCCTTCCTTCCTTCCTTCCTTGTACACACACCAATATATACATCATTCATTATTGTTGGGATTTTTTGTAAAATACTGAGTGTGCATCATAAGAATCATTTCAGATAAAAATATAGTCGTACCTTGGAAGTCGAACGGAATCCGTTCCAGAAGTCTGTTCAACTTCCAAAACATTTGGAAACCCAAGCGCTACTTCCGATTGGCTGCAGGAGCCAATCAGAAGCCACGGAAGTCCCGTTGGACGTTCGGCTTCCAAAAATAGTTCACAAACCAGAACAGTCACTTCTGTTTGCGGCGTCCGTAAGCCAAAACGTTCGAGAACTAAGCTGTTTGAAAACCAAGGTATGACTGTAATAATAATAATAATAATAATAATAATAATAATAATAATATTTGAACCCCACTCATCTGACTGGATTGCCCCAGCCACTCTAGATGCTTTGGATTATTAATTGCTATTTATCAAGAAGGATGAGGAATGCTCACTGCCAATCCTCTCGCTGCTTTGGTAACGGGTGGAGTGACCCTTTGGAGCTGTTTTTTTTTTTTTTTGTCATCACTAATGAATTCCACTCTGCTAATTGGTTTTACCTGAAGAATTATGTAGGATGTTTTCTCCCTGGGCACGTCGTGTTTCTCTGCCTGAGATTTATATCTTGCTTATTGATGCGGGCGTGAACGAATAAAAATACACCCTGGCCATGGTTATCTTTCACACAACGGCTAATCAATCATCTTGCTTGTTGTTGATCCTGCTTCATTCAACCTGCATGCTGATGATATTGCTTAAGGGGGGGCTGGTGGGGGGGGAAAGGAGAATGAGGTAGAGGAAAGGGGTAAACAGTTCCTAGTTTACATCTAGTTCAGTAGTCTAGACTCTGCACTGACTGTCAGTGACTTTCTAGGGTTTCAGACTTATCTGAAGATACCAGGAACTGAACCTAGAACCCTTCTGCGTGCAAAGTGCGTGCTCCTCCATTGAGCTATGGACCTTCATGTTCTATAGGAGCCCCACTATGAATGTTCCAAAGGACCCTTGTTTTCAAAGGACTCTTTGTTGGAGACATCTTCTAGTTCTGATTGCCTCTGCTAAATGGCTTCATAACTGTTCTTCTATCCAGTCCTGCTCCCCTCCCACCCTGCCATGATTCATTGGACTTATCTCTGTCTGCTTCAAGGAAGCTACCTTGAACGGAGTCAGACATCTGAAGACAACCCTGGATTGGGAAATTTTTAAAACGTCTAATGTTTTACCATTTTTTAATGTGCTGTAAGCCGCCCAGAGTGGCTGGGGAAACTCAGTCAGATGCGTGGGGTATAAGTAATAAAATTATTACCATCACCATCATTATCATCCTTGCTCCATCTTGCTCTGTCTTGCCAACGTTGATTGGAAGTGGCACTCCCAGATTTCAGGTGGAGAATCTCTCGCAGCTCTACCTGGAGATGCCAGGGATTGAATCTGGGGGGTCTTCTGCATGCATGAAATTTGCTCCCCTTCTGAACGACACCCCTTCTCATGTATCTTGCTGCAGGGATTAAAAGTGCAAACTGGCTTTCACTTTGCAGGTTGCTTCAGAAAGTGTGTATTAGGTAGGATCACCTTTAAACCAAATTGATTTTCTCCTCCAGCCCTAGTTAACTTCATGAACTTGTCTGTCATCCTTGGGCAGGGGCTGTGCCAACCTGCACCACCCCAATGTTTGCATCTATGCTGCCAAGACGTGTTTCATCCAGAACATGGAGCAAAGGCATCTCTGATTAAGGCCTCCTTGCATGGTTCCGTTTTGCCTGAAATCCTATTCAGTCTTTCCACAAAAGTTTCTCCCTCCTGTTCGTAAATTTAATTCACAGCCCTGGGATTTTTGTCTTGCTTTTTTTTTTAGTTCTGATGAGAGTGAACAGCTGGCTTGTACTGTGGATTTTGTTGACAGCATTCAGTTGTTACTCTTTTTTTTTTTTGGTCAGACGGAGCCTGCGTCGCTTTGTCTGGCTACTGTCTGACATGTCAGCTTACACACTGCTCCAGCCCCCAGCTGTTCTCTCCTTTCATGCTTTGGATCGCACTTTGCATTAGATTTAAACGTGCCTTTTAAAAAAATGATAATAATAAAAAGGTCGGCAGAACCGATCAGTTGCCACAGCAACCTGTAGAATGGGAGAAATCCGATCCCGGAGCAGCCAAGAACTTTCTTGGAAAGGATTTCTGCATATGCGTTCGAGGGCACACTTATCGGCCCATCTTGAAAGTGATCATAATGGCAGCTGGAGAAGCACTGCTTTGAACACTGAAAATGCAATGAAAACCTTGATTTACTTAAGGGGAAAACACGACTTCAAAACCCCATTAAACTTTTGATGTGTGTTACAAAGACTTTGGCAAGTGTCTCGGCACAACATTTTGCCTCCAAGAATGGTGGGACAAATGAAAGTAAAAGAAAGAATAGATAATTCTGGTTTTGTTTTTTGTTTTTTAACTTCTGTTCACACATACGCTGTTTTTCCTTAACTGATACCAATATTTGGTCATACTTGGCATAGTGTCTGATTGAGCAAACAACTTCACCCATATATTTTCTTTAGGTTTCCACCACTGATTTTCCAATAAACTGAGCAGCCTGGATGCTACTGTGGAATGTGTCTTTCTTAGACTGCTTCTGTAAGGTCACACGACAATTACCCTAGGAGGGGCAAATAAGGAATTGGAATCGGAGGGGTTCCTGAATGCCCTGGGGTGGTTTCTGGTTAGCATGGCAGGGACCCCATCCAATGCCCTTATCTCACTATGGAATGGTGAGATGAGAAGAGCTATCCATGTGGATCACCCTGAGCACCCTCTCCAGCTTTCGGGAGTTCAGCTGGCTCACTGCTTTCCAGGAGAGTTTCAAGCCATGAAGCTGGACAACAGCTTGAGTTGAAGATGGAAGATGGAGCAAGCTTGTTTTCTTCAACTTCGAAGGGTGGAACCTGAACCAGCAGCTTCAAGTTACAAGAAAGGAGATTCCAACTAAATATCAGGAAGACCTTTCTGATGATAAAAGCTCTTTGGCAGTGAAACAGTCTCCTTTGGGAGGTGGTGGACTCTCCTTCCTTGGAGGTCTGTCATGGATGCTATAGTTGAGATTCCTGCATGGGGTGGGGTTTGGGGTGGGGTTGGACTTTATGACCCTTGGGGTCCCTTCCAACTCTACAATTATGTGATTGTTCGGGGGACACCGGATCTGAGAAGTAGGTAAACAACCCATTCTGGAAGGCGTTGTTCTTCCTGTGAATGACCAGGTATGTAGTTTGGGGTACTCCTTGATTCAACTTTGACACTGGACACCTAAGTTGCTGCAATGATCTGGACTGCATATTTCCATTCCATGCTCAACTGATCTCCCAATTAGACTACCATGATGTGTTCTGCATGGGGCTTCTCCTGAATATATCTTGCCACTAGTGCAAAATGCAGCCAACAGAGTTTTGACTCATCAAGGCAATGGGAGATCATATAGCACTATGGTCCTTAAAGACCTGCAGTTCAAGGTGCTGGATTTGAAGTATAAAGTCCTTAACGACCTAGGACCCAGCTACTCTCCTGTCCTGAGCATGGTTTGAGATTCCACCACCAAGTGAAATCCAGGCTACTCATGGCTCCCACACCACTAAGTTAATACCAGAAAGGACACAGGCGTGAGTTTGCTCTAGATTGTTCAATGCTTGGCCCCTTATTTAAAGCATCATTGAGAAGTTGTGAGGGGATACAGAAGTTCTCTCTGTGGTCTTGACAATGATGAGTCCTTCACACCACCAAGCTTTTAGCATTCAGCGTATGATGAACCAGCATGCATTTATTGACTGTGAGACAATTATCAAAATGAGCTAAGCGATTTTACACAAAGTACAGAGAAAGCAATCTTCAAGGTTCTTTTTTAAAAAATAAAATAAAAAATCGAGCCATTTAATGCTCAACAATGTGTCTTTGTTGTGCACTTAAATCCCCACTAAAGCTCCTAGTTACAAAAGTTAAAACATGAGATTTCCCCTCCCCCCCCCAACTAATGATTTCACCATTTTTTAATGGGAGAACAGGGCTGTTACACGTGTCCTCATTTTCACCTGTGAAATGGGTCCAGGCCAGAAGGCAAGGCAGAATTAACTAGGTTTGGAAACAAGAAGACATTAATACAGGACAAAGGGCAGGATTCCCCTACTGAGCTCTGTTAGTGCCTGCCTTATGATGCAGATACCGTTTGCTTTCTGAGCAGGATATATAAGTCTTTACCATGAATCTCCACTTATTAGGGTTTTTAGCGTTATTTTAAATGCATGTGGATTTTTTGTGTGTGTTTTCAACTGTTAGGTGTAAATCACCTTCACATGGTGGTTTAGAAGGTGATTAATAAATTATTTGTAATAATAATAATAATAATAATAATAATAATAATAATATGAATTTCAGTACTGTCTGCACCAGGTTTCTTCGAACTTTTAGACCCACAACCCACTTTTAACCCAAACATTTGGGAACTGATTTCTTAATCTTGCATGGCAGTAGTGCTTGGATTAAGCCATGACCCCCCGAGGG
The DNA here is from genome assembly GCF_963506605.1 of Zootoca vivipara. Classification (NCBI taxonomy): domain Eukaryota; kingdom Metazoa; phylum Chordata; class Lepidosauria; order Squamata; family Lacertidae; genus Zootoca; species Zootoca vivipara. The sequence continues at coordinate 88,500,269 of NC_083279.1, forward strand.
AGTGGGTGGCGGTGTGGTCTAAACCAAAGAGTCTCTTGGGCTTACCAATCGGAAGGTCGGCAGTTTGAGTCTGTCCGATGGAGTGAGCTCCCGTTGCTCTGTCCCAGCTCCTGTCAACCTAGCAGTTCATAAGCATACCACTATGAGTAGATAAATAGGCACCTCTCTGGCGGGAATGTAAATGGTGTTTCGGTGTGCCCTGGCACTCGACAAGATGCTCTGCCATTGATTAATGGGCCTTCCCCCAAAACAGACTGAAAAAAATTATTCTCCGTCCCTAAACACCCCAAATCTGTTTGTTATGTATACGGCAGCGTTTCTCAACCGCTGTTCTGCGGCACACTAGTGTGCCGCGAGATGCTGGCTGGTGTGCCGTGATGTGCGGCGACGAGAAGGGCGATTTGCATTGTCACGTGCCTGGCGGCCGCCAATTGCCACCACTAACCCGCCGGAAAGGAAGCTGGCCGGGTCACGACACGGGGCGAGCGCAGCTCTCAACAGTCACCACCACGGGAGGGTGGTTTTAGACAAACTTAAAGAAGCTGGCTGGATGAGCTCAACCTGAAACTTGCTGAGCAAAGGATTGTGCTGGCAGAGAAATCAGCGGCTTGTGAAGCCTTATTACAGGAGATTGCAACCAACACAGCAATTGGCAAGTGTTTCTTACAGTCATAATTATATAGTCAATATAGGGCGGCACAGAGTTAATTTTTTTTAACTTTTTTAATGGTGGTGTGCCTCGTGATTTTTTTCATGGAACAAGTGTGCCTTGGCCCCAAAAAGGTTGAGAAACACTGGCATACGGCATCAAGCCTCGAGGCGTGTGACCAGACAGAGCATTGGTACAATGTGTTGCTACCACAATCCCAGAGGACTGATTTTTAAACTTGTCTTCTCCACCCCAAGGTTTTCACTGCAAGATTCTCCTCCAAACCAAGAAGCCATTAGCAAAGGTTATCGCATTTTACTGAGCAGACTACCTACCTACTCAAAGGCAAGGCAGTCTTATCCTGAAAGCGCATTTCCTATAGACGCTCAAATAATACACAACACCAATTAGCATTAATGAGAGCTTAAATCACCCCATGCTGAGATACGAATATATATAATAAGCACTGTGAGCTAGAGGAGGAAAATGTGTTGAAGTAAATCTAAATGAGGGAACGGGAATGCAGAAGCAGAAATGGTGGTATCTGTAGACCTGGATAACAAACCACAGAGAGGGAAGCAAAAGGCATCTGCTGGCAGAAGCTTCAAGGCAGGGCTGGGTCCAGTTTTGAGGGAACCCATGGCAAAGGGCCCTCCAGCAGAACCTGCCTACATCAGAGCAAGTTTGCAGATGACACCAAATTGGGAGGGGTGGCTAAGACCCCAGAGGACAGGATCACACTTCAAAATGACCTTAACAGATTAGAGAACTGGGCCAAAGCAAGCAAGATGAATTTTAACAAAGAGAAATGTAAAGTACTACACTTGGGCAATATATATATATATATATGAAAGGCACAAATACAGGATGGGAGACACCTGGCTTGAGAGCAGTACATGTGAAAAGGATCTAGGAGTCTTGGTAGACCACAAACTCGACATGAGTCAACAGTGTGATGCAGCAGCTAAAAAAGCCAATGCAATTCTGGGCTGCATCAATAGGAGTATAGCATCTAGATCAAGGGAAGTAATACCATTCTGTTCTGGTCAGACCTCACCTGGAGTACTGTGTCCAGTTCTGGGCACCAGTTCAAGAAGGATACTGACAAGCTGGAACGTGTCCAGAAGAGGGCAACCAAAATGGTCAAAGGCCTGGAAACGATGCCTTATGAGGAACGGCTTAGGGAGCTGGGTATGTTTAGCCTGGAGAAGAGAAGGTTAAGGGGTGATATGATAGCCATGTTCAAATATATAAAAGGATGTCATATAGAGGAGGGAGAAAGGTTGTTTTCTGCTGCTCCAGAGAAGCGGACATGGAGCAATGGATTCAAACTACAAGAAAGAAGATTCCACCTAAACATTAGGAAGAACTTCCTGACAGTAAGAGCTGTTCGGCAGTGGAATTTGCTACCAAGGAGTGTGGTGGAGTCTCCTTCTTTGGAGGTCTTTAAGCAGAGGCTTGACAGGCAAGAATGCTTTGATGGTGTTTCCTGCTTGGCAGGGGGTTGGACTGGATGGCCCTTGTGGTCTCTTCCAACTCTATGATTCTATGAGGGTCTCCTGTCAGGAGAAGGGTTGCAGCTTAGTGGTAGAGCATCTGCTTTGCATGCAGAAGGTCCCAGGTTCAATCCCCAGGATCTCCATGTTGGACCAATTGCGGTCGTTAACAGTCGTCAACAGGTTTACCACACCTATCAGCCAATCACCCATTCCCACCACCCTTCTAAGTATTACCCCTCCCCACCCTCTCACTATATATAAGGGTCTGGTGACTTCTGTTTCAGTGTATCTGAAGACGTGTGCATGCACACGAAAGCTCATACCAATAACAAACTTAGCTGGTCTCTAAAGGTGCTACTGGAAGGATTTTTTTTTTGTTTCGACTATGGCAGACCAACACGGCTACCTTCCTGTAACTGTTTGGAGGAGAGAGAGGAATATATTTGTGTATGGCTTATGTGTGTACCTCTTCAATAACTGTAGAGCCAATTGGTTCAGTGGGCTGTAAAACAACAATCATTTGGGATGGATTTCTGTGTGCCTTTTCATATCACAGCTTTCATCCACTGCTTTATTTTCGTAGCCACTCTGATATCTTAACATCATTTTTCCCCCCTACTAGAGTCATTGCCAAACATTTGAAAATGTTATAGAGGAAAGGCAAAACTGCTCGGTGCATTACACACACAAACATACACACACACGCTTCTCCTACTCGACACCTTTTCCAGCCCTCCGGCTAATATTTTTTCAAATGTTAATGGTGCTTTTTACAATTGTATGAGGTTCGGGAAGGAAGAAACACATTTTCTCACGAGAGGGGTAAGATCGGGATCTTTTTTTAAATACTAGAGCTGAGCAGACATTTTTCAAAAGACTTTTTCTGGGATCATTTCTTTCTTCTCCCTGCCCTCTCCCTAGGAAAAGAAATATAGGAATACAGGAAGAAGAGGCGAATTTAGGGCACTGCAATTGGTTCCTCCTCACTGTGTGCTGAGCCTAGGGGGCACTGCAGGGCGCTGCAAATGTAATGTAGTGGTTTGAACAGAACGGAAGGGGAGAGGGAGGGGGTGCCCCAAATTTTGGCCTTGCATAGGGCACTGATGAAATTTGTAAGACCAAAGCCTACCTGGAAATGTCTGGGATTGAATCTGGGATTGGACCTGGAGCCCCTGAGCTATGAACCTTCCCTACATTTCCCCTGAATTTCCACTACCATTTCTTTTTCTTTTGCCATGGTATAACAAGCAATCCTTCCCAGACAAACTCTGGGAGTTGCAGTGCTAAGAGGGGAACAGGGGTCTCTTAACAGCGCTCAACACCCTTAACAAACTGCAGCTCCCAGGATTCTTGGGGGGAAGCCTCGGCTGCATTGAAGTGGTATAATTCTGCTTCAAATGTCTAATGCAGATGGGGTCTAGGTGGTTAGCATATGAAAGTTCAGACCCTCCAAGTGTCCCTATTTTCTAGGGACAGCCCCCAATTTATAGTAGCTACGCTGGTTTCTGATTAGATACCAGAATGTCCCACTTTTCCTTAGGGTGCCACTATTTTCATCAGAGAAATGTTTGAGGATCATGGTGCGACGTCCCTATTTTCATTGGAGAAATGTTGGATGGTATGAAAGTTTGTTGTTTGTACCCGCCCAAAACAGAAGAAGAAGAAGAAGAAGAAGAAGAAGAAGAAGAAGAAGAAGAAGAAGAAGAAGAAGAAGAAGAAGAAGAAGGGGAGGAAGAAGAAGAAGAGGAGGAAAAGGAAGAAGAAAGGGTGGTGATGGGGAAGAGAAGAGCAACCATTCACACTGGCTATAATTTACTGCATTTGGGTCTTTACCCAGGGCTTCCTCTTGTGTGTCGAGGCTTCCCAGAAATTACCTTAAATAACTCACAACTGACAACAGAATTATGGTTTGGTTTTTGGCAAATAATTTAGGGCCACAACTTTATTAAATACACAATTTTAATCCGAGTGTTGGCTTAGGCTTTTGGTTATTCACTCATCCTTCCTAAAGAAGGACTATCCCCATCTGTCCATCTAGGACAGGACTCAATCAGCTGTCCCCTTAGGACAGGACTCACCTCATCTGCCCCTTGTGGCAGGACTCACATCAGCTGTCACCATAGGACAGGACTCACCACTGTCCGCTTGGACAGTTCCTGCTCCGACTTCCTGAATGGAAGTCAAGTAAACATACCTGGGAGTGAGGAGGTGGCTGCGCCCAGTCATTCCCTCCTCACCTTCACCAAGAATGTTCCTCAAGGCTCTTGCTCTTAAAATTGGGCCCACCATTCCCGCCAATGGCGGGATGGTAAGGACAAGAGTGTAAGCCCCGAGATTCCTTTAACGGAATACTTCTATATGGAGCAAACGGAGGTGAGGGTAGGCATCTGTGTGCCACCCCCTCTACCAACCGATTAACCAACCAAAAGCCTAACCGCCAACCTAACAAGTTGTGACAATTTGCTAGCGCAGTAGGCGAAAACCAAGAGGCAAAGCCAATCAGCCAATTGGAAAAATTCCTACTGACCCCTGAATACAGGCGGCCCCGAAGGCAATAGCAATGTCGTGCTAACCTGCAAGAAAGAAAGGGCGGGTGGGAGGGGTTCAAACGCCAGGCAAAAATGTGACTAGAAAATGGAGGACGAAGCTTTAAGAGGGGCCCCACCAACCAATCAGATCCATGGAATTTGCAAACGCACGCCCCCATTACTCAGCATGAGCTGTGGCCTTACACAAACCAAACCCTAAGCTAAATTTCCTAACAGCCCTACCACAATCCGCTTTATATTATATGATATAAAGCGCTTTTTGCTCCAAACATTGAGCCGGCTGACAGAACATCGCTAAGTAGGCAGGGGCTTCTGCTGATGGATGCTGTGGCAGAATCGCCACATGTTTATCTACTTAACGGCCCCGCAGAGTTGCCAAGTTCTACATTGTGCACTGATCTTGCTGCGAGGCAGAATTTATACCTCCCCTTTTGGACAGTCTTAATTTTTTCCTTCTGCCAAGAGGAAGACAGCATACTCGCAAGGCGAGAAAGAGAATTCCTGCTAAAAAATGGAATACTCTAGGATGTGTGTGTTTTCCCCACCCGCTCTTTACTTCTCCGGTATCAGACATGAGTTTTGGAAGTCACTTGGAACCGTAAAAGGAGCATAATGGGCCTTGCCTTAAGTGCATTTTTGTATGTGAGTGCTATGAAATCTGATGGGCTCTCCTTCTTCCCTGTCCCTATAAATTCCCAAGGCAGCTTCCCGGAGTGAAAAAAAAGGGATCCTGCAGTGGTCTACGCTGTGCAGCAGGGATTGGGAACCTGTGGCCCTCCAGATGTTGTGGTCCATTGGATTGCTTGCCCACCTTGCATCCAAACTTTCCAGGGAGGGTTGCAACAAGAGAAAAATGGAAGATTAAAACCAACTCAACCATGCTTTGGTTGAGATTCCTGCATTGCAGGGGGTTGGAACCTTAACAACTTAGGACCAGTTTACCTTACCCATCATGTGCCCTCTCATCTGCTTCAATCTGTGAAATTGGCTTTACCACAGGTGCCACATAATACCCATTCCACATATGTAATAACGTGGTCACTTAATATGTCAGTGGTTACACTTTGGAACTCCCTGCTTATTGAGATCAAGCAGGCATCGTCACTGTAATCTTTTTGGTGCCGGTTAAAAACATTATTGTTTAGACCTGCCTACCCAGGCCCTTAGAGATTTGAGGTCAAGTTAATCTGCATTCATATTTTAAGGTAAAGGTAAAGGGACCCCTGACCATTAGGTCCAGCCATGACCGACTCTGGGGTTGCGTGCTCATCTCGCATTATTGGCCGAGGGAGCCGGCATATAGCTTCCAGGTCATGTGGCCAGCATGACAAAGCCGCTTCTGGCGAACCAGAGCAGCGCACGGAAACACTGTTTACCTTCCCGCTTGGAGTGGTACCTATTTATCTACTTGCATTTTGACGTGCTTTGGAACTGCTAGGTTGGCAGGAGCTGGGACCAAGCAATGGGAGCTCACCCCGTCACAGGGATTCGAACCGCTGACCTTCTGATCAGCAAGCCCTAGGCTCAGTGGTTTAACCACAGCGCCACCTTAAAGACTGTGTTTCCTGTCTTGCCAAAGACTTATGTGTGAGGTACTTTCTAGAGGGCTTTTCACTGCTGGTTAAATTATTTTACTTCCATGGAACAGAGGGGAGTGACAGGATGTCACTGAGCCCAATTTCTCTGCATGTGGGGAAAGACTATAACATATGCATGTAATGGCTCAGTTGGTTAGAGCATGGTGCTGATAGCGCCAAGGTTTCAGGTTCGATCCTGCTTTTCAGGGGCTTCGATTAGATGATCCTTCCTCTGATTCCATGAAGTCATTCCATGAAGCATATGTGTGCATATTTCAACAGTTTAATTTTTTTTAGGTTGTTTTAACTTGTTCTTAACTCTGCCTTGTATCAATAATTTTGATGTATATTTTATGCAAACTGTTTAATGGTTTTGTGATTAAACAGTGCACATCCCACTGTTGCTTTTTTATTTTTTAAAAAATATTATTTACACACTTCTTAACATCCTTTCAGGTGTTGTTGGAACTCCAACCCCCAGCAGCCCCAGTCAATGGAGAAGGATGGTGGGAGATGGAGCAATGCAAAGCAGCCAAAATGGTCAAAGGCCTGGAAACGATGCCTTATGAGGAACGGCTTAGGGAGCTGGGTATGTTTAGCCTGGAGAAGAGAAGGTTAAGGGGTGATATGATAGCCATGTTCAAATATATGAAGGGATGTCATACGGAGGAGGGAGAAAGATTGTTTTCTGCTGCTCCAGAGAATCAGACACGGAGCAATGGATTTAAGCTACAAGAAAGAAGATTCCACCTAAACATTAGGAAGAAGTTCCTGACAGTAAGAGCTCTTCGGCAGTGGAATTTGCTGCCAAGGAGTGTGGTGGAGTCTCCTTCTTTGTAGGTCTTTAAGCAGAGGCTTGACAGCCATATGTCAAGAATGCTTTGATGATGTTTCCTGCTTGGCAGGGGGTTGGACTGGATGGCCCTTGTGGTCTCTTCCAACTCTTCTACGATTCTATGGAGTGCGACAACATCTGGAATCCCAGAGTTTCTTCCACCCTTGACTTAAGGTATGTGTCTCCTTCAGGAAGGCCATGAATTTCCATTATGGTCCAGACACGCATCATCGCCCTTGTTGCAGCCACGGTTCAGATTCACATCCTGCATGTTTTTCAGACACTATTGATAACTACATTTCGCAACTGCTGCTTAAAACATTCCTAAGGGTTTACGGAAAAATCACTTTGACTGATTCCTCTAGGGCCGTTTCTCTCCCCCTTGAGCGGGCCATGAAAGGGGGTGAAGTGACGTGTTCGGCTTTCAGATAAAATCCCTCACGTTTTAAACATTAGGAATCCTTCCACCTCATTGCTGAGCCTCCACAGAATTACACACACACAAACACACACACACACACACACACATTGTCAGGAAGAGTCGACATTCGTGGAGATCGACTTAAAGTGGAATTGTACTTAATTGTGCAATTGCAGTTAGAAGTTGCGTGCAATAATTAACTATAGGCTGTCACAATACCCCCCTTGAAATTTCATACTTTTACTACAAACACGCTGTCTACTTCAGCCTTGCAGTGCATGCCAGCAGCTGTCTAGGTTACTAAAGTGTTTTGAAGGTTCCACACCCCCCAGCCCCCCATGATGAGGTGATCTTATAGATAACCTTGTCTCGGTATTTGTGGTTACATTGTGAAGTTTGTATCGGATAGGTTTTCATGGAAATATTAATAACAGCTTTGTGTTTGACTGCCTAATTAAACCTGCCTCTCTTAAGATGCCATAATTGCACATCCTTTTCCAGCATTTCCACATATCTTGAAATATAAGCGCACTTCCTTGAGGTGAGTGCTTAAGAGGAATGTGTAACACACACACAAATTCACACATGGTCTGTATTTGAGAACTTTTGATTATCTTACTGACCACCCAGCCAGATGGGCGGGGTAGAATGATGATGGTGGTGATAATGATGATGTCATTTATTTGTAAAAAAAAAGATCAATAGTAGGCAAATTTGTTTTGCAAAAATGCTTTATATTAGGTAAAATTAAGTACAAACATGTGTCCATGAATTTTTTTTGCAATAAATTATCTGATGAATTTTCATGAGGATTTTAAAAACAAAGTTTGCACACTGATCTAGAAATGTGGAGAAATGAACTTAAAATGAGAAACTGAGAGAAACTGAAAGAGATTGATTTACTCATCTCTATGCCAAATGGATTGTGCATGGGTACTTTTATACTACAAACTAGAGTTGTGCACTGGATCTGCCTGAATCCTAGATCCTGTACCTCACTGGGTCCATTTGGGTTGACTCAGAATTCCCCAGGATTGGGTTGAGGCAGCCCTGGATCATCGGGGGTCAGACCAGGTCCATCCAGTGCAATCCAGGACTGTCTAATGGATTCAAACTACTAGAAAGAAGATTCCACCTCAACATCAGGAAGAACTTTCTGACAGTAAGAGCTGTTCGGCAGTGGAATTTGCTGCCAAGGAGTGTGGTGGAGTCTCCTTCTTTGGAGGTCTTTAAGCAGAGGCTTGACAGCCATATGTCAAGAATGCTTTGGTGGTTTCCTGCTTGGCAGGGGGTTGGGCTGGATGGCCCTTGTGGTCTCTTCCAACTCGATGATTCTATGATTCTATAATGCGGAGAGCGATCTGACAGTGTTGAGGGTGGAGGAGATGACACATAGGCACTGTATCTTCCTTATTCCTAGCTTCCAATTAAGTATGTAGTTGGGATCAGGAGAGGTATAGAATCATAGAATCTTAGAGTTGGAAGGGATCCCAAGGGCCATCTAGTCCAACCCCCTGCAATGCAGGAATCTCAGCTAAAGCATCCCTGGCACATGGCCATCCAACCTCTGTTTAAATACCTCCAAGGAAGGAGAGTCCACACCTCCCAAGGAAAACCGTTTCACTGCCAAACAGTTCTTACTGTCAGAAAGTTCTTCCTGATGTTTAATTGGAATCTCCTTTCTTCTAACTTGAAGACATTGGTTTGAGTCCTACCCTCCAGAGCAGGAGAAAACAAGCTTGTTCCTTCTTCCATGTGACAGCCCTTGATATATTTGAAGATGGCCATCGTATTTCCTCTCAGTCTCCTCTTTTCCAGGCTAAACATACCTAACTTCCTCAACCATTGCGTGGGCAGGTGGAGTCCCTCCAACCCCAGGCGACCCCTGAGCGGAATGATGACTCAAGACAACGTGCTATGGGATTAAAATTGGCCACAACTTTATTAAGTTTCAGATGGAGGGAGACCTTGGCTCAGGCATTGGGCGTTTATCCCTTCCAGTCCCCAGCCGGGGATCTGGGAGACATCAGGGTTATCCAGAATGGGTGGGGATTGGGCTGGCTCTGTAGAACATATCTTCAAGCCAAGAGCCTGCCCCCCCCCGTTTTGCTGCCGTTGCAGGGGAGAGCAATGACAACCTCTTGGTGTATGGCCAATGCCTCCCCTCAAGACCCCTTTAACGGGGAACCATGGGATCACTGCCACAAGGGGGGCATGGGTCACCGCTCTCCCCCCCCCCCATTTAGGAAGATAGACTAAAGGATTCTGCCCAAGGCCTGAAACCGCCGAAGTTGTGACGTTTTGCTATGGGAAAGGCAAAACCTGCCAATGCAGGAAAATTCCTTTCCGGCCCTTCAACAGCGACCATGTTGTAGCAGCGCCTGCGTACCTGTGGAGAAGAGGTTAACCTGCAAAAGAAGGCTTAACTGAGGGAGGGCAGGGTGGGAGAAGCTTAGGAGCCAACTGATGCTTCGCAGGTAAGATTCACCTTCTGTTGTGTGGGCAGGGCGGTTGCTCCCCCTACCTGGCCGATCCCCTGGCAACGCCTCCCCAGGCAGGAATGGGCTGAGGTAGGTGGAGACCTCCAGATATCCAGCCTGGGGAGGGCGAAGCCAGTCCATACTACCGGGAGCCGTACTGGGATCCGAGGGGCTGGACCCCATTTGATGTGGGGAATGGTCATTCCTCCTAAGACTTGGCTTCCAGACCTTTGATCACCTTGGTTGCCCTCCTTTGCACACATTCCAGCTTGTCAACATCCTTCTTAAATTGTGGTGCCCAGAATTCTCCTTCCATTCCTCACTGCATGACTGTGCAAGGTTCCTGAATCAGTTTGGGGTCTGGATCAAAGTCAGGTCAGCCCTGGATCAAGTCAGATTGGGCTGCTCAAAAGTGCCAGATCAGGCCCCAAATCAGATTGAAGAGGCCATGCGGAGCCCTTCTACAAACATGTGTGCAATTATGTGCCTATCTTTCCCCCATCTCTCCCTTTTGCACACACATTTGCTATAGTCTTTGCCCACATGCAGAAGAATTGGGTTCAACAACACCCTGTTTCTCCCCTCTATTCCCACCGTGTGTGTCCCAATCATACCCACTCTGTGTAATTATCAAACATAATCCATGCAAGTAAAAGAATTTAACCAGCAGTGTAAAGCACTCTAGAAGATACGTTGCAAACAAGCCTTTGGCAAGCCTTTATATCTGTAACACTCACGTGAAAATTAAAAAGCAAGTTGATCATTTAGCTACCCTGCCTCTACATTACCTCAAAAATGACGGCTATTCTAAGCATGTCTTTCATAGATATAATCATCTTTTTTTCTATGCTTCTGAAAGCAATGCTCTCACGTTATCCACCTACAACAAAATATCACACAAAAGGCCTGTCATCTGTGATTGATCTGTTGCCTGGAATCCATGTTGGAACTTTCATATTGGTAATTACTTGTACGGAGGCGTTGGCTTCCTGTGTGGCAAAAGGACAACTCCACATATCCTACCCCATTTGTACCCATTACTCAACTTTTGTTGAAGACTGACCTTACATTGACTGGGAAACCTAAAATCCCAGCAGGAACAGGTTTAAGTCACAACCATGTTAAGCCAACAGTATGTGCCAGAGACTAGCAAGGAAAGAAATCTAATTTGGATAAGATTACATGTAACAGTCCTTCAGCAATTCTTCCTGTATATCTAGACAGGAACTCATATTCCCCCTATTTTTCATAGTATTCTGGATACACGAACGTCTTTCATCACTGATGTTAATTATCCCCCCAAAGAACCGAAGGTCACTTGCTAAGTAGAATGTGTTGACAAAAGGCGCATTAGGTTCTGGTGAAATCCACCTTGGTGGATTCTGTCAATGATGTTCTTTAAATCACAAACAGGCCAAGGTGGTTCCATGCTAATGACCTTCTTTCATCAAAATAGTAGGTTTTCACACTGAATGAGTCCAAGGTTCTTTCTAAATTTTAATATTTGATGAATCATTGTATTTTAATATTCTGCTGGAAGCTGCCCAGAGTGGCTGGGGAAAATACAGTCAAACCTCGGTTTACGTCTACCTCTGTTTGCAACCGCTTCGGTGAGTGACCGCCGTGGACCCGGAAGTGTTTACATCTGGGTTCCGCAGCGTCGATGCGCAGGTGCACTCTATCGGCGATTCGCACATGCGCAGAAGCGTCCCTTCAGGGAGCGACCGCTTTGGCGAGCGACTGCCTCCGCGGAACGGATTGCGGTCGCAAACCAAGGTACCACTGTAAATAAATTATTATTATTATTATTATTATTATTATTATCATCATCATCAACAACTCTCAACTAGAGTTATCACAGCAGTTTTGCCTAAAGTAGAAACTAAAATATCTGAGGGATTTTTGAGAGGAAGCATGCAAGCTTTGCTGCTAAAGAATTTCAAGAAGAGTAGCAGAAATTCCTATTGATCCTAAGTTTGTTTTTTTTTAAAAAAATAGATCCTAAAGCAAAATTCAAAATTTACCTCATTTGTACTAGGACAACCTTTCCCAGCCTTGGATGCTCCAAATGTTTTGAGCTACAAGTAGGTATATTGGGTAGAATCAATGGAAACAGAAGCAGAAAATGAAATGGCTCATGTTTGTGCATTTGTCTCATGTCTGGAATGGAAATCAAACCAGTAATTATGTCTCATATTGATGCTGAGCTAGATGAGCCTTTGGTCTGATTCAGTGAGGGTCTTCTTATATTCTGATAAGCTAGAAGGAGTATCTGTCAAAAGTATGACATAAGAATAATAGGTTTCAGCCTGGTGAAGCTTTGCAGCCAGATCAAAACTCACTTTTGGCCGCATGCAGGCTCAGTGAGTGTGTTTGAGAAACTATAACAATAAAAATCGTTGCACCACAGGACTGAAATATCTACACTTCTACCGTATGACTGCAGCTGATACAAAGAGATATTTGTGCTCAGTTCTATCTTCAAACGCCACTGTCTGATCTGGAAGCCTCTAATCCCTAATAAGTGGAGACCCTCTGGAGGGAAGAAAATACATCTTTGCACCTGCTCGGACCAATTTAATCCATGCTTTAATCCATGCTTATGTCATATGTCCCAGGGCATATGAATGTTGAAGCCCTGGTGAGTCCTGGCAGAAATTAAGCCCTGTCTCGTAACTATTCACTGGAAATACAATGCAAGGGCAGGTTCACATCCAGTAGCATTATTCCACTAGCACAAACCTGTCTCACAAGGACGGGCCTTGCTCTCAATTCATAGCAACTGGTGCATCCAGTGACTGATTTCTGCTTCTGCGAGATATTTGGCAATCACTAGCTCCCTGGCACACAGTGAAATATTTCCTGTAACTTCATTATGTTAGGAGGCAGCTGTGCTATTACATACTACTCAGCCGCCCTGGTTTAAGTGAGACATCCTGGAATTACAGAAGCTATCCCAGCTTCTGATTGGATTCTGGAATGTCCCACTTTTTGGTCCAGAGCTCTGGTGCAATCCAGCTGACTTGTGCCAGAGCACCATACCAAAAGGCACTCATTTTTTGGTTAGGCACTGTGGTGGGAATCAACTGGTTTGTGCCAGAGCGGCTGACCGAAAAACAAGCACCCCGATTTGGATCACCAAATTTCCGCTCAATTTATGCCACATTCGTATGGCAGTTTATTCCATTTCTCCTGTGTTTCCCTAACTGTTAATTTCCGGAGTATAATTGATCTGCCACATGATGTAAAAGGCACTTCTGAAAAACTAATGGACTATGGCGTATGTTTAGTGCTCTTTTCCATGATATTTGATACCAGAAGAAAGTCTTTTGGCATCTTCCTTAACTGGAAAATCTCACGAGAGTAAAGTAATGATATTTGGGCTGCAGTATACCGGCTCGGTCCCAGCTCCTGCCAACCTAGCAGTTCGAAAGCACCTCAAAGTGCAAGTAGGAAGGTAAACGGCTTTTCCGTGTGCTGCTATGGTTTGCCAGAAGCGGCTTTGTCATCCTGACCACATGACCTGGAAGCTGTACGCCGGCTCCCTCGGCCAATAACGCGAGATGAGCGCCGCAACCCCAGAGTCGGTCACGACTGGACCTAATGGTCAGGGGTCCCTTTACCTTTACCTTTACCGTTTTCATGGGGGAACAGAAGCCTGCATGTGCAGAAAGGGGGTACTGACATTGTCCAAAGCCATTCATTGCTATTTCACACCACACCCATTAGTGCGAATGAGATTTCGCCACAGTTCTATAACACAACAGGTACTATAGTGTGATAGGAACATGAGCACACAGGACAGAAGTGCCAGCATTATAATCAAGTCCTGGAAACTAAGCCTTATGAGGAACGGTTGAAGGAGCTGGGTATGTTTAGCCTGGAAAAGAGGAGACTAAGAGGAGATGTGAAAGCCATCTTCAAATATCTCAAGGGCTGTCACATGGAAGATGGAACAAGGTTGTTTTCTGCTGCTCTGGAGGGTAGGACTTGAACCAACGACTTCAAGTTACAAGAAAGGAGATTCCGACTAAACATCAGGAAGATCTTTCTGACAGTTAGAGCTGTTCAACAAAGGAACGGTCTCCCTCAGAAGGTGGTGGGCTCTCCTTCCTTGGAGGTTTTGAAGCAAAGGTTAGATGGCCATCTGTCAGGATGGCATTAGTTGAGATTCCTGCATTGGAGGGGGTTGGACTAGATGATCCTTGGCACCCCTTCCAAATCTATAACTTTATGATAAGGAAAACTAACACAAGTTTCACTATGTCTGAATGCACCCCTAGGAAGCTAGCAGTTGTGAAACCACTAGCACAAACACAAACCACTAGCAGAACATCTAGCGTGTATATGAAGAAGTGTGCATGCACACGAAAGCTCATACCAATGACAAACTTAGTTGGTCTCTAAGGTGCTACTGGAAGGAATTTTTTAATTTTGTTTCCACTAGCAGAACAGTGCAAACTCATACTTTTTTGTGCTAACACTGTGTAGGATATCGCCCATAATCTTGTGCTGAGCTGCTGTTCTGTGAGGTCAAAATCTGCCTCAGAATATGCTAGCAACATATTCACATCATTATTCCTGCTATTTCCCCAGCCATTTACAGCGTGCCAATAAAAATCCACCAGGAGGGTTCAAAAAGTTTAAAGCATGGCAAAGACGGTGTCAGCAATGCCTAGGCTTTTGTGTTTCAGAATGGATCAAGAAACACGTTTGGGGTATTGTTTAGAGCTCCTTCTTTGCGTCTGTTGTTTAAGTTCTCAATCTGACTTTTATCGAAATCAATGAAAAGCTATCGATTTCGACACAGAAGATGAAATCTAGATGTAGAAAAAGGACATAAAGCCACACAGCTGGGGTTTTTCATTCCCCCCTCTTATCCAGTAACATAAAACAAGGATTGTTTTATATGCTTAGCAAATGTTTTCCGAGTAATAATCTGGTTTCACCCTGCTGGGTTAATTCAGAGGTCCACATAGTGCAGGAAACTCGTTTTCAGCCAAGACCAACCAGACAGATGCCACCAAGAATCTCACAAGCAGGACAGGAAGAAAGTAGTCTTACACTATTTCCCCCAGCATCTGGTATGCAGAAGCATATTACATCTGTACATGGAGTTTCCATTTAGTTTCTGTTAGGGACCGGCAGTTCTGTCCATTTCAGTTTCTCTGTTTCCCATCTCAAATCAATTTCTCTACATTTCTACTTCCACTTTGCAAAAGAACAAAGAGAAAAGTTAAATAAAAGTCCCCATGGAGATCCATCAACATTTTGGTGCAAATTTCTATTAATATCCACATCTGTGGGCAATTTTGCCTAATAGACACATTTTTGCAAAACACTTTTTCCTGGGACAGTGCTTTTTTTTAAAAAAAAACTTCTTATTTTCACCTTCTCTCATGGCTGGAGAACTACATAACAAAATTCAGAGAAATGTAAAGGATTGGTTGGTGTTTAGGTTCACATCTTGTTTTGGAGAGTGTGGGTTAGGTAGGTTGCTCCTTAAATGCGAACTGCATCAAATTTCTCCTCCACTCCTAGTTATCACGGCTAGTAGCAGTTCACAGAGCTAGAAGGCACCTAAAAGGTCTTCTAGTCCAACCCTCTTGCAATCCTTTCTCCAATTCAAAATTCCCTGACTCTCAGAGCAGAGGAAAGAGTAAACTACCTAAATATAGGAATATGATTTGTATTTACTTTCCTAAGGGGGGAAACCTGCAACAAATTTGAGGAAATTATTCTGAATCAAATTAACCTAATTCAAATGTGCTTGCTTAAACACACACACACAGCATAGTTTATATTCCACTAATTTAGTCCCTCTCTTCTGTTCCCAATTATGGAAGCTGTTAAATTAAAGAAGTTAGAAATAAAACGATGTACTGTAAAGGCGCTGGAGTTGGCAGACTGCTACTTAAAGAGGTTTTAGCATCCAGGGTATTGAGAAATCCTCCTTGCCACCCACTATTTTGGTATTTTTGCATGCCACCCCAGTCTCTGAGTGGTTGAGATCCCAGGGCTTCCAGCGGCTTACTCAAGAATCCGTGTTTCCTTTTGGGGATGAAACACAGCAGAGCTTGTGGTGTCTTTATGATATATGGCTTATTCCCACACATATACAACCTGTGCCTACGATGGAGGGGTTCACAGCATTGACATTCCAAGAGAGTCGTCTTGCTTCTCCCATAGCAGCAGCCTTGAATTCTAGCAGAAATCAGAGGGGGATGGAGGCAGGCTTCTTAAACAAATCAAGGAAATTTCCAAAAGAAAATGTATTTTTTCACATTTCCTCACAAAGAAACAACTCTTGATTCATTGAGACAACAATGCCAGTCAATGCTCATAAATCCCCAATGTTCCCTCAATTACTGAAATAGGGTGGGCCGAGGATTTATATTAGCAGCATGCAACCTCAGAACTACCATTCCCTTCTGTGTGAGCACATACTTCTCATTATTGCTAACAAGTATTACACGCAACAACCTTAAAACCAGAAGTGGGCATGCTTTGGAGCTAGATTAACACATGGCCATGGAAGCTGTTATGTTCTGCTGGATCAATAAGTCATTATAAACAAAATACGTTCTAGTGACTAGATGGCACAGGAGGTTTGTAAATGGCCCACTGAGACTCCTTAGCCACTAATGGGAATGCAGATGAGATCAATGGCGAGCCAAGATGGCTGCCACTTTAGGGCTACACAACATGAGCACAAAACAGGGAGTGTTTTCGTTGTCTTCTACAGCACAGAATAGCCTGTCTTATGACTGGCTGTGGGCTCAGTGGTCCCTGCTAGAGAAACAACAGAGAGTTAACTTAGGATGGATGCTCAGGGCAAGCGCTACATAACACACACAGCTCTGTCTGTCAACCATTTTTTGCTACTCACTCATCTAGCTGCCACCGCCATAATCCTCCCATAGCACCCATTGCCTGAGGCAGCTTCCCGACTCTGCCTAATGATTGGGCCGGTCCTGATATTTGGCATGCTTTTGAACAGGAGGACATATCAGGCTACCTTGCTGTTAGATAGATAAATAGATAGGAACTACCCTGTTCCAACTCCTCAAAAGATTCCACCAACGGTGTCTCTGAAAATTTTTACACATCACTTGGGAAGACAGGCGAACCAGTGTACTGGAAGAAGCAAAGATCACCAGTGTTGACGCAATGATTCTTCAACATCAACTTCGTTGGACTGGTCATGTTGTGCGGATGCCTGATGATCGTCTTCCAAAGCTACTACTCTATTCCAAACTTAAAAAT